>NC_136070.1:905166888-905262403 GCF_964261635.1 Lissotriton helveticus | reverse complement strand
AAAAGGATAGAGGTAGGGACTGAATGTTGGTTCCCTGATCCTCATATTGCCAGCCACAGATATGGGAAACAGTCAAGGGGGTCTCTGAAGCTAACCAGGATGCAGTCTCCCTTGATAGTTTTTCTGGTAGTGCCCACCCATGGGACCCTTCTTGCCATGAGGACATCACTAATTATGCCCTGTGGTAAAGGTCTATATTTGGATAGCCAGTCCAGCGCCTTGTTCTTAAGAGAGGCGGTGGATTCTATCAGCGTTGTGTTTAGCTCTGGCACCCCCGCTAAGATTACTGTGTACTGGCTGGCCTCTGGCGGCAGGTGCACTACTCTTGGCTTTTTTTGCTCACTGGAGCCTCATCTAACGGTGTAGGTGCTTTTGGAGTAAGCTAGAGGCAGGAATATTAGCCTTAGGCTGGTTAGAAGTGGTTTTTGGCAGAGGGACCTGTGGGTGAGTGGGAGTTGCCATGTTAATACTAGGTTGCATGATCTTATTTGAGGGGGCAGTTGGTTTGTCCTGATGTACTAAAGGACCTGCGGTTTTCCCCGTCTTGCTGTTGGCTGGGACACCATTCTTAGTATTAGTCTTAGTCACTGTCCCTGACCTAACACCTTTGTCCTCTGTTTTACTGTGCGTTTTGGGGTTATCGGCTAGTATGGCCGTGCATTTCTCAATGCTCACTAGCCTGGCTTCCATTTTAATAAGCCGTGCTTCCAAAGGGCACAGTAGGGTTCTCAGGAGTGATCCTATGTCGGCCAAAGTAATATCTTCGCCCGAAATGTCATGGGGGTTGGTAGTGTTATGATCTAAAGACACAGCGGTCTGAGTCTCTGATAGGATTGCCTCAGCTCCCTCAGTGTGCGTAGTCCCCCTTGTTCTTGGTCCAGGACTATTTATCTTCGGGTTGGGATTTCCCTTTGGTGTTTTAGTCTTCCTCCCGCTAGTGTTCTGTGCCCTATTTTTCACCTTAGGTACTGCTCCTTCCCTTAGCCCCTGCTGTGTGACTCTATCGTTTGTACTTGTTGTCGGTAAGTCTGAGACATGTTCGGGGTTGTGAATTTGGGCTGACTGGGGTTGGACCAGTGGGAGATTTAACAAACTCAGGTCATCGAAATCACTTGCTTCCCTTAAACTAGTATGGGAGCTAGAGGTGGACAGATCTAAAATCGTGTTTTGCTCGCCAATGTTAATTCCCTCATTGATAGTGTCAGTTGGGTCAGTAAAGTTTCGTCTATTAGTTGGGGTCTTGGCTTGTGCAAGGGGGCCCATGGAAGACCTTCTCACCCAATCAATTTCTTGGGAGATGCGCCTTTCCAGTATTGTAATTTCGTCAATCAATAGTGACCCTGCTTTAACAAAATAATTGTCCAATGTACCTTTGTTTACTCCAGTTGCCGCCTGCGTGCTTTTGCTCCTTGTTTCCATCGTGGACATCCTTGGGCATGCTAAGGAGCAGTGAAATCCAGGAAGAAAGATTAAGGGGAAGGTGGCCCAGTCCTAGTCTCTCCGGTCCTCGAACGGCATCAAACGGCCCGCCCTTTGCCTGGGCTTAGCCCGGCGCATGCCCGCGCGCGTTCCGCATGCACGTGCTCTAGCGTGATGTTGTAGAGACGGGAGGGGGCGGGAAGAGACACCAGGTGCGCTGTGGTGGTAATGCGCGTTGGTTCCTGGGTCTCGCAGTCCCGGCCCCTGTAGGCGTGCTGTTGTAGATCCCTAGTTCGGGTTTCTCCTTCCGAATGCTGGCTCCGTGGCAAATACAATTAATTAGCAGAGTCTCTGTCCCACTCTAACGGCTGCGAGCAGCCCCCGCGGAGCACGGGCCGCGAGCCGTAAATAGGTGAGAGCAGGGGGGCGGGAAGAGACACCAGGTGCGCTGCGGTGGTAATGCGCGTTGGTTCCTGGGTCTCGCAGTCCCGGCCCCTGTAGGCGTGCTGTTGTAGATCCCTAGTTCCGGTTTCTCCTTCCGAATGCTGGCTCCGTGGCAAATACAATTACTTAGCAGAGTCTCTGTCCCACTCTAACGGCTGCGAGCGGCTCCCGCGGAGCGGGGGCCGCGAGCTGTAAATAGGTGAGAGCAGGGGGGCGGGAAGAGACACCAGGTGCGCTGCGGTGGTAATGCGCGTTGGTTCCTGGGTCTCGCAGTCCCGGCCCCTGTAGGCATGCTGTTGTAGATCCCTAGTTCGGGTTTCTCCTTCCGAATGCTGGCTCCGTGGCAAATACAATTAATTAGCAGAGTCTCTGTCCCACTCTAACGGCTGCGAGCGGCATTAATAAATGAAGTGCCTGGGATAATTACACTGACCCCCAAAGTGTTATCTGTGTAAAATATTTAGTAGTTATTACTTTTTTTTGTTCTAATTTTGCATTTTTAGTTCCATAGTGGGATGTGGGTTTATAGGGGAATAGGGTGGGAAGGTATTTAATTGCCTCAAATTGTAAAGCGCTCTGATATCCTTCAGGATCAAGTTCGCGCTATATAAAACGTTATAAATAAATAATAAATAAATGTATTAATGGATCAGCCAGCTATATATAATTCAGTACAGAGCAAATACTATATATAATAGTGGCTTGGCCCTCTAATAGGGTTTGGGTGTGGTGAGTAACTGGCTTTTGCGTGAAGCCTGTGCATAGTAGGGTCTTTAAGTCAAATAACTTCTCCGTTCAAGATATATGTACAATTTGGAGTTTGATTTAATAATGTTTGACTATTGTGTCCTTTTCCATTTTAATTAGAACTATTTTCTATGTATTATTCCCACTGTGTTATGATTTTTTGTGTAATTATTTTACTGTGATAGGATAGGTACACAATTATTTTACTGTATTTTCTCTTTGTATAAATGTTATAATAAATTGTACACGTTTTTAATCTTGACGATCTGCATCATCTTTACTCGTGCTAGGCTGTATGGACTGTATTAATTATGTTTGTAATGATGAGGATGCAAATGTAGAATCTGGTCTATAACTTATCCAAGGGGGACACTTTATTTGACTTACAGTCTTTTGGAACCCTACCCCTTTGGTTGTTGGGGTTCCTCTCTTTTATTAGACATAGTAGGGGCTTGTCAACATAAAAGGCTTACGTTTGATGAGGGTCTCGGACTGACCTACTTGTGAAGAACTCTATACAGTGTGAACACTATGAAAAGTAGGGGTGTGACAACATAATGGGGCTTGGGAGTGATGAAGGACTGACGTTTGTAGGAAGGCCTCCGTACAGGGAAAATGATGTGCATAGTAGGGCCCTGGACACATAATGGAGCTTAGGTGCATTGAGGGACTGGGCTGTCAATGAAGAGCTCCGTACAGGAAGAAGCCTTTGTGTAGTATTGGCTTGTTCACATAATGGGATTTGGGTGTGTTGATGGTCTTGCCTCTATTTGAAGAGTTCTATACAGGGTGAAGACTGTGTGCTGTAGGGACCTGCTCACATAATGAGCCTTGGGTGTGCTGACGGACTGGCCTTGCAGTAGAGAGCTTGTTACAGAGGGAAGTCCGTGTGTGGGAGAGGTTTTTCCTCATAATGGGGCTTGGGTGTGGTGAACGAGTGGCCTCTGCAAAAGAGCTCTGTACAAGGTGAAGCCTGTGCATAGTAGAGACTTGCCCTATGTAATGGGACTTGGGTGTGGTGAGGGACTGGCCTTTGCATGAAAGGCTCTGTACAGGGCAAGCTCTGTGATTAGTAGGGGCATAGCCACATAATGGGGCTTGGGTGTAATGAAGGACTGGAATCTCTGTTAAGAGCTGTGTACAGGGCAAAGGCTGTGCATAGTATGGGTTTGCCCAATTAATGGGACTTGGATGTGGTGAGGGTCTAGCTTCTGCACGAAAAGCTCTGTAAATGGTGAAGGCTGTGCGTAGTAGGGACTTGCCCACATAATGAGCCTTGGGTGTGCGGAAGGACTGGCCTCACAGTGAAGAGCTTGCTTGTTACAGGCAAAGTTTGTGTGTAGTAGAGGCTTTTCCACATAATGGGGCTTGGGTGTGGTGAGAGTGACCTCTGTGAGAAAAGCTGTGTACATGGCAAAGGCTGTGCATAGTAGCAGCTTGCCCAATATAATGAAACTTGTGTGTGGTGAGGGTCTAGGTTTTGCGCCAAAAGCTCTGTACATGGCAAATGTTGTGTGTAGTAGGGGCTTGCCCATATAATGAGCCTTGGGTGTGCTGATGGACATGCCTTGCAATTGAGAGCTTGTTACAGGGAGAAATCTGTGCAAAGTAGAGGCTTTTCATCATAATGGGGCTTGGGTGTGATGAGAGAGTGGCCCCTGCAAAAGAGCTCTGACAGGGCAAATGTGATGCATAGTAGAGACTTGCCCTGTGTACTGGTATTTGGGTGTGGGGAGTGACTGGCCTTTGCATGAAAGGCTCTGGACAGGGAATAATCTGTGCGTAGTAGGGGCTTAGCCACATAATGGGGCTTGGGTGTAATGAAGAGCTGGCATCTCCGTTAAGAGATGTTTACAGGGTGGGGGCTGCTCATAGTAGGGGCTTGCCCAATTAATGGGACTTGGATGTGGTGAGGGTCTAGCTTCTGCATGAAAAGCTCCGTACATGAAGGCTGTGTGTAGTAGGGACCTGCATACATAATGAGCCTTGGGTGTGCTGAAGGACTGACCTCAACATGAAGAGCTTGTTACAGGGCGAAGTCTGTTCATAGTAGAGGCTTTTCCACATAATGGGGCTTGGGTGTGGTGAGAGAGTGATCTCTGGGAGAAGAGTTCTGTACAGTGCAAAGGCTGTGCATAGTAGGGGTTTGCCCAGTGTAATGAGACTTGGATGTGGTGAGGCTCTAGCTTCTGCATGGAAAGCTCTGTACATGGGGAAGACTACGTAGTAAGGGCTTGACTGCAGAATAGGGCTTGGGTGTGGTGAAGGACTGGCCTCTTTGTGAAGAGCTCTGCACAGGGGGTGGCTGGGCAGAGTAGGGGCTTGGACATATAATGGGGCTTTGGTGTGGTGAAGGCCTGGGCTCTGCATTAACAGCTTTGCACAGGAAAAAGCCTATACATAGTAGGGGATTGCCTACATAATGGAACTTGGGTGTTGTGAGGGTCTAGCCTCTCCATGAAGAGTTCTGTACAGGGCGAAGGCTGGGTTTAGTAGGGGTTTGCCCACATAATGAGCATTGGGTGTGCTGACGGACTGGCCATTGCAGTGAAGAGCTTGCTACAGGGCGAAACCTGTGCATAGTAGATGCTTTTCCACATAAAAGGGTGTGAGTGTGGTGAGAGACGGCTTTCTGCGTGAAGAGCTCTTTACAGGGCAAAGGCTATACATAGTAGGAGTTTGGCCTATGTAATGGGTCTTGGGTGTGGTGAGGGACTGAAAAAATTAGGGTGGTGGAGGGTCAAAAGGGCAATTTTAACGACCAAGGCGACTTAGGCCCCTATCACTACTAACAAAACACAAGAAAGTGGCCTGGTCAAAATTATTGTGGGTATGCCATGCTGAGTCAAAAAACCATTAACAACACTGTGGTGATAGCACTGGGCTACGAAAAGTTCCCATCAGCCCACCCATCTGGTGGAGTATCGTCACGTGGGAGATGTATCATAAATCCAATGCTTGATCAAAGCACCTAAAAATGATGCAAAGATGGATTTTGTTGATATAGTCTTAGACCACAGTGCTTCACTGGTGATGCCAATGGAGTGCAGTGCGCGTGAAAGGTGAAAGTGAAACTAAAATTGACTCTAAGGACCAAAAATAAGTTTAATAGGTATGGTACTAAGGTCAAAACTAAAAACACAGCCCAATAGTTTTGAAAAAATAACTATGTCAAGGCAAGGTGTGATGTGGTCGACATGTTTCAGCTAGATGGACAAAGTGGTCCTAGCTTTCTTCAGGACCTAGTGAATACTGCGACTGCAAATTAAAGTAAAGTAGATTTACAATAGTAGTGAATTTGTGCACTGATAATAATGGATAAATCCTACCAGTTACTCTGAGCCCAGATGTATACTGGTGATGATCCAATCATACCGTGTTTCCTAAAACAAGGAGAGAAGTGTACAATTCATAGCGTGTATAATGGAAAAGCAGCAGGCATACAGACAATACGGTAGAGAAAGTCTCCCCGTAACTCAGTAATTCTACATGACGCAAACGCGCTCCTACCTAATAGCGCGATCCACGGTATTACACGCCCACTTGGGCACAGCTGTAGCTCGTTAATTAATTTACTCGGGTATAAGAAGACAGGCGTGCCGTCCTGTCAGTTACCTCCACTCCCTCTCGGATGCTGGTGTAGAGGTACCGACGGACAGGTAAGACGCCCCATTCTTGCCCTAGCGAGTTTCTCTGTATTTCTCCCACTTGATGATTCTTACACCTACTATATTTGGCACTCTTGTGCATTGCATTGCCACATAACTTAAGCTTAAAACCAACTCTTCCATCATAGCTTACCCTGTATGGTTAGTACCATTTGTTCACTTGAGGTTGAATCTCCTTCTTATAACTAGGTTTTGTCAGTACAAATTTGGAAATATGTAATTAATTGGACTACAGTACCCCTGATATTTTTCTGAGGTCTTAATTGTTTCCATTCTGACAGAGCGGGGCCTCCCTATTCCCGAGTGGGTGACCGGGTGAGGTGAGGCACACTCCCACATAACGCTGGGTAAGTGTAGACAGTTTGATTTATTTGTGATATACATACACTAATCCAGTAATATTATTTAGAATTACTGAGTTACGGGGAGACTTTCTCTACCGTATTGTCTGTATGCCTGCTGCTTTTCCATTATACACGCTATGAATTGTACACTTCTCTCCTTGTTTTAGGAAACACGGTATGATTGGATCATCACCAGTATACATCTGGGCTCAGAGTAACTGGTAGGATTTATCCATTATTATCAGTGCACAAATTCACTACTATTGTAAATCTACTTTACTTTAATTTGCAGTCGCAGTATTCACTAGGTCCTGAAGAAAGCTAGGACCACTTTGTCCATCTAGCTGAAACATGTCGACCACATCACACCTTGCCTTGACATAGTTATTTTTTCAAAACTATTGGGCTGTGTTTTTAGTTTTGACCTTAGTACCATACCTATTAAACTTATTTTTGGTCCTTAGAGTCAATTTTAGTTTCACTTTCACCTTTCACGCGCACTGCACTCCATTGGCATCACCAGTGAAGCACTGTGGTCTAAGACTATATCAACAAAATCCATCTTTGCATCATTTTTAGGTGCTTTGATCAAGCATTGGATTTATGATACATCTCCCACGTGACGATACTCCACCAGATGGGTGGGCTGATGGGAACTTTTCCTAGCCCAGTGCTATCACCACAGTGTTGTTAATGGTTTTTTGACTCAGCATGGCATACCCACAATAATTTTGACTAGGCCACTTTCTTGTGTTTTGTTAGTGGTGAGGGACTGGCCTTTGTGTGAAAACCCCTGTAATGGGTGAATACTGTGCATAGTAGGGGCCTGGCCACATAATGGGTCTTGGGTGTGGGGAGAACTGGCCTCTGGGAGACAAGTTCTGTACGGGGCAAATGTTGGGTGTATTAGGTGCTTGCCCAAAGAAATGGGACTTGGGTGTGGTGACGGTCTAGCTTCTGCGTGGAAAGCTCTGTATATGCGAAGGAAGGACATAGTAAGGGCTTGCCCACTAATGGGGCTTGAGTGTGGTGCTGGTCTAGGCTCTGCATGAAGAGCTCTGTCCAGAGCGGTTGCAGTGGTCAGTAGGGGTTTGCCATTTAATGGGCCTTGGGTGTGCTGATGGACTGGCCTTTCCATGAAGAGCATGGTACCGGGCAAAACCTTTACATTTTATGAGGCTTGAGTGTGATGCGAGACGAGGCTCTTCATAAAGTGGTCTGGATGGGGCAAAATCTCTGCGTTGTGTGGGTTTGCCATTCCAATGGGAATTGGGTGTAATGAGGGACTGGCTTCTGCATCAAAAGCTCTGTATAAGGCGCAGGCTTTGCGTAGTAGGGTCTTGGCCACAAAATGGGGTTTGTCTGCGTGAAAAACTGGCCTCTGCATGAACAGCTATGTTCAGGGCGAAGTCATTGCACTGGGGCTTTGGTGTGGCGAAGGGATGGTCCTTGCGTGAAAAGCTCTATTCTGGGAGAAGGATTGCCCATATAATGAGACTTGGGTGTGGTTACGTTCTACCCTTTACGTGAAAAGCTCTGAGCATGGCAAAGGCTTTGTCTACTATGGGCTTTTCCATGTAATGGGGCTTGCACAGTGTTGTCATCAATTGTGTAATTTCAGCTGTTGCAGTGATTTTATCATGGCGACGCAGAACATATTATGAGTGATGTAATATGTAAGGTTATAAGTTGTGCAGGACCAAGGTGCATGTTATAGTTACTTTAGGGCATGAGTTATAGTTACTTGAGATAGACACCTGGTCAATTTCAGTGGTTTTGTTAATTTAAAATGATATGTTTTAACTGACATTTTCACATACTATAATGTCACTTTAACCTTTATTTTTTCAGTGCATTTCTAAGGATTTCTTTTAATGCAAAGTTACATATTATTACCATACCTAACTATAATGTTACTTTAAGCTTTGTTTTTCTTTGGTGAATTTATATATATATTTTTAACGTAAAGTAAAATATTCATTGCTGTGCATGGCATGGGGTTGGGCACATGGACTTACCATGCCCAACCCTCCGCTGGTGTCTAGCTCACGCACTGTGCACAAACCAACTGACGGCCAACCTCAATCTGCGAACAGCACTGTGGGGAGTTGGGCGAACCCCCCCACTGTCCTGCACATCTGATTATTTGTAACAATTTAAACTTTAGGGCATGAGTTATAGTTATTAAGTTTTCACCTAACTATAATGTTTCTTTAACCTTTGTTTATTTCTGTGAATTTTTGCACAATATATATATTTTTATAAGTTTCACAGACAGGCAGCTCCCTGTCTGTGAATTCAATTTTGGCTCCCACAGGATGCGGAGAGCCAGCAGGGATACATGTCAATTGGTGCCCTGGATCGGACCAGGGCACCCAAAATGGAGAGCAGGCCCTGGGGGTTGGGGTCACCAGTGCCAAAATTGGCCAGGGAGGGGGGCAGTTTTGCCCTCCTCCAACAATAAGAAAAAAAAACTCTTCCCCAGGGGATGGGGTCCCTGGGGCCAAAATAGGCCCAGGAGAGGGCCTGCGCTACCCCCTCCCCTTATTTTTTAATTAGAAATAAATCAAAAGACAGCACCCCGGAGGATGGGGTCCCCAGGTCCAGAATCGGCCCAGGGGAGGGGGCCACACAGCCCCCCTTCCCTATTAAAAAAAAAAGAGGACAGCATGTCACCAAGGCCCCGCCCCCTTTCTTCACCACTATGCACACGCGCCTCCTGGTGCACGACTGGTTAGAAAAGTAATTCCATTTTACTCCTGAGGGCCTTAGGACTAAAGTGGACTTTATCCCTCAACCACCAGTGCGCCAGGAGGTGCGTTTGCAGATTGATAGAGAAAGAGGTGTGGCCTTCCACAACCTCTCAGCAATCCAGCTGTAGTTTGCCCTCAAGGACCCTAAAGAGCCAAGAGGTATTCATCCGCGAACCAGTACTGCACCAAGAGGTGCATTTGCAGAGTGGTGAAGAAAGGAAGTCCTTGAGACCAACTATACCTCATGTTACCTCCAGTAAGTACCACACAGAAGAAATGCTAAGAAGTCTTCAGAGGCCACGCCCCCTATCTCCACCACCCTGCAAATGCACCTGTTGGCACACTACTGATTGGGAGATTAAGTCAACTTTACTCCTGAGGGACCTCGTGGGCCAAGAAGCTTTCTTGGTACCTCCTGTAAGTCCTACACAGCGTGATAAGGGGCATGGCCTTTGTCAACCTCTCAGCAATCCAGCTGTGTGGGACTTACTGGAGGTAACAGGAGGGATAGTTGGCCCCGAAGGACCCTCAAGAGCCAAGGAGACTTCATCCCCCAACTAGTAGTGTGCCAGGAGATGATATTTCAGAAGTGGAGAAAGGGGCGAATTTTACGCCGGGCACCCCTTCCCCCATGACCTGCCCTCCATTTTGTTTGTCCTGTGCCCACCCATGGCACCCATTGACATTTGTTAGGTACCGCGGGGTGAGCCTGAAGGCCCCCCTGGTCCCTGCCGGCTCCCTGCATCCTGCGAAAGCCGGCATTGATTTCCCAGACAAGGAGCTGCTGGAAAGGCAGCTCCCTGTCTGTGAAACCAATTCTGCTCTTCTTTCTCACTGCGACCGGCAGCTTTCTCACTGTGAACGGTCACTACTGCCTACGTAGGGAAAATTCGCCGGGTGCCATCTTAGTGCCTGAAAATTATGCTAAGGGACTCTAATCCTCACTTGTGCTTGCCAACTTCACGGTAGCAATCCGTGCGTGAGAAAAAACTCCACCACATCGCAATTGGCAGAGTTATGCTTTTCCCGAAACTCCGCCGATGGAGCAGAATTTATAGCCCAGCCCTAATTTTAGCTCTTTTATGTGAAAATTGTGATTTAAAATGCATAGATTCACCTAATTATTTTCACATTTTTCAAGTGGGGGGGTCAAGAAACCCTCTAGAAGAGGTCTGACTTGCTCTCTGCTCGCACACTATAATTCAGGGCAAGTATGATGCCCAGTAATTTCAAAGATCATGTTACCTAAAATAGAAAAGTTGTCTGTTTTACGCTTTTATACAAATCATATAGTTATTATGGGACCTCATGATGATAATTGTTGTGATGTTTTCGGACATGCAATGTGCAATCAGAGTGATGAGTCACATGATGTCACTTCCTCTGAAGTCATTAACGTCAAAGGTTAAGTGGTGTCACTTTCACTACCCCAGGCATTTTGGTGAAACATTGCTGAAGACCCTGTGTTCAGTTCAGTATCTGTAATAATGCCTGTCTTAATAAATTATTGGATCTTAGTCTGAGAACCCCTTGGGTGCAAATCATATTGACCAGTTGTGAGAAGACATGGATACTACATCTAGAGTAAAAGCCTATGTGAAAAACTATATGTGAGTACTATAATGCACAAAATAAATGTTTGGATACAGGAAATTTCACAGAGTCCCCGGCTCCTGTGTTTACACTTTCCTTGTGATTTACAGTTTTGACGTAGGAGATCGGTAGAAGCTTTAGCCCTCATTCAAGATGGTGGCTGCAATGGGACATCAGGTAATTTGAGCATAGTAATGTGCGTGATTATTATCTAATTGCACCACACAATATAAGCACAATGATATCACCAAAAGAGATGTGCAACCATTGTGAATAAATTTAGACCAATATAGTGCAGCTTAGAAGTTTTGATACTTTTACCCAGATAAGAGAATTTAGAAGGGCCTTTCCAGTCAAAAAGGGTGATTATGAGTAAGAATGGGATGCCTGTTACCATTTACTTTTTTAATTTTGGGGATTATATGAACACTAATATCTTGCTCAAAAATTTCACGTATACAAACCGGATCGTCTTCTACGATCAAGCAACCAACTTCTACTGGAAACTCCATTAATTAAGAAGACCAGACAAGGAGGTCGTGCCCTATCATTTATAGGACCGACTCTGTGGAACAAACTTCCCATCAGTCTTAGACAAATCACTAACCACCTCTCCTTTAGGAAAACCTTAAAAACACTTCTGTTTCAAGAAATATAATTCCTCTATAGCTTTCCTGCAGAAGCACTGAAGTCTGTTATCCATGGCGAACAAAGCGCGGAGACACCCCTTACGGGGTCGAGTCCTGCGCGATACAAGAAATTAAATAAATAAATAAATAAGAGGCTGATTACGATGTAGTAAGGACCACAACCGACCGACGGTTTGTTGCCGTCCTGCTGACATCTTCCCCTGAGGTCCGCCTGCCATATTACAATGTGGTGAGCCGAGGCATCAGGCGGAGGACTGCCCGTGGCGCCTCCGACAGGCTCAAGGAGCCCATCGGTGTGTTGGAGCACACCATAATCCCCTAATGATGGCAGAGCCGGGCTCACTCCACTATCGGGATTATGATGGCAGTTTCCAACAGCCATTTCATGTCAGCCTTTCTGACATGAAAAGACTGTCGTAAAGTGTCTTTGGGGGCCCTTAGATGGGCCCCCAGGCCCTCCGAAATAGGCCTGGCACCTATGGTGCCCCCCTCAACATTACTGTACTGGGTGGCAGGCACCGCATGGTGCCTGCCACACAGTGCAGGGATGTTTGTAAACCTGCATTCTACAATGGAAGCTTGTGCTGCAGTTCTATTCCGCCCGGCCGCACCAGCATCTACTGTTTAATGGATGTTTCTGACTGCCCTATGGGCGGTCGCACCCAAATCAGGTGGTCAAAACCTTATAAGTATAAGTGAAAAGAGTCTCACAAGCAGAAAAACATTGTAATAATGTACTTGGTATAACCTCATTGAATGGTATGAGTAGGGTCTGGACTTGTTGCATGCAACATGAGCTTTGGTGTAATCAGAATGCTGTTTGATTTTTTACATTCTAATAAGGTTATTAACCTATAAGTTGGTTTGGTACCTTTAATCAATCATTATAAACAATCATAAAAACATTCATCGTCAATCAAAGCATAACAACAATAAACAAATGTATGTCAATCACATGAGCCTTAAGCTGGATAAAAAAAATACCTTATAGATAATTATCAAATAAGTTCAGAAAAACAGCAATTTACTCTGGCTCAAAGCTAGTTTGAGGACGGAGCTAATAGCAAAGCAGGCCTGTGGGGGGTTTAAGCATTTGTAAAAAATAACAAGGCGAGACTCCACATTGTAAGTCCCGTACCCCTAAAAACAGGGATTAGAAATTTCCCAGTCAATTGACAATAAAAATTTCCAAACAAAATGTAAAATGGAGCAGATTCTGTGGGGATCTCCAATCCTTGGCAAACGAGAATAAAGGTAGAATCATAGGGCCAGATTCACAGAACTAACTTAAGACAAAATCCTAAACTTACTACTTTTGGTATTCACAGAAGTTAGGATTTTGTCTTAAGTCTGTCTTAAGTCTGTCTTAAGTTTGTCATAAGTCAACCTTAAGACAAAATCCTAACTTTACTACTACTAAATGCCTTCTGTGAATACCAAAAGTAGTAAGTTTAGGATTTTGTCTTAAGTTAGTTCTGTGAATCGGCCCCATGGTGTCCCAAAGGGAAGCATAAATGAGATCTGCTTGTGGCCAGTCTAAATCTGATCAAGAGCATTCTATCACAGGCGTTCCTGCCCAGGACACGATACTACTCCTAAGTCAGCTTTCTCTCTGATTTGGGGCTTAACACAGCAGTAGGTAGCTGCGCGCAGTAAGGCTAAAGCTACTCGGACTCTGCACTTTTAAACCATTTTAATATTGATCATAACTGACTGTACTCTGGGCATTTTTTATACTGTTCTTTACTTTCTGGTAACCTTATTTTGTGGCACTTGGCACTTTAATATAGACGCTGGTCCCTGGTGTGCCGCGGCTCTTCCGGCCGATGGTGTGGAGGGACATGGCTTCTCCCCCTCAGCTCCCTCACTTCCGGTATCTGATCTACTACTTAACCGGCACAGGGGATCGGGACGCGCAGCTGTATGTATCAGCGCGCCGTAAGGATAAAGCTACTCGGACTCTGTACTTTTAAACCATTTTAATATTGATCATTACCTAACTGTACTCTGAGCATTTTTTAAACTGTTCTTTACTGTCTGGTTACCTTATTTTGCTGCACTTACCACTTTAATATAGATGCTGATCCTTGGTCCGCAGCGGCTCTTCCAGCCGATTGTGGGGAGGGATGTGGATCCTCCCCCTCAACTCCCTCACTTCCGGGGTCTGATCTACCACTTAAACAGCATGGGGGCTCGGACACGCGGTAAAGGCAAGCCCGTCTGCGCCTGTCCGCGGCCGGGCCGCGGCCAGCGCCAGCCATGCTGCCCGATTTAATAGCAGCGAGAGAATATGCTGGTCGCGGGACGCCCTCCTCGCTTTTAGGAGGAATTCAGGTCCGTGTGAACATGCCATTAACCTGGACACGGATGCTCTCCCCTGCATCTGTAAAGGATGCAACTTGGTTCTAGGGCTCACTAGTCGGCCCCAAGGCAAAGGAGACAAGGGTTGCAGCAAGGGGGGGCAGAATAGGCAGGCCGGCAAGCTTAGCGCGTTCTTGATCAACTGTAGATCTCTGCCTAAACATGCAGAAGATATATGACTATTACTATCAGACAACAAATGGGATGTAATATTTTTGACGGACACTTGGCTGAAAGACGAATCCTTATCAGCGGTAGCTCTAGCTATTCCCCCGGGTTTCAAAACCTGCTGTGCAAATAGGGAGGGGGAGAAAATAGGAGAGGGGTCGCCATTATTGTAAATGACTCCGAGGGAATCTCCACTTCAGGGCTGCACAATATGGGCTTGATAGAAGGTCTGAACTTTGCGGGATTCTTAGTTTACAGACCCCATGACTGTTCACCAGGCATAATTCCTAATCGCTGCAACTTTGTTGCTCAGAAGTCACTGCAGTATTCCAACTTTACAGCGTTAGGTGACTTCAACTTACATGTTAATGACCAGGGATGTACTCATGCAGCTCAGCTCTCCTTGTCTCTCAATGGCGCCAACCTAATTCAGCATGTAAAACTGCCCACCCACAGGGCAGGGCACACCTTCTATTTACTGTTTTCTAATATGCCGACCTTGGTAGCTGAGACCCCATATCAACTAGTCTGGACAGACCACTGCTTAATCCCGTTTTCTTTCAGTCTGTTAAAATCCATTCAAAGCGGGGAAACTCGCTATCTGTCAAAAAGAAATTGGAAAAAGCTAACACCTGAGTCCCTTGGGCCAGTATTGCAGGAGAGTCAACCATTATTAACGAGTGATCCAAATGCTGACACATCCCCACTAAATAGGTGGATCTCCTCCGCCTTGGAGTCCATTGCCCCAGCCAGAGTAGCAAAAACCGTGAGGAAATCCACCTCAGCCCCGTGGTTCTCGGAGACTCTCAGAATAAATAAAAGTAAATGTAAAAAGACGGAACGCTTGTGGAGATCTGATTACAGCGCAACCGCCAAATTGGCATATAAGAAAGCACTGAAAGAGTTCCACAAATTGATGAGATGGGCAAGGAGGGACTATTTGGTGAAGCGCATGAATAATGCATAAAATTCAAGTAAGGACTTATTCAGGGTCGTCAGCTCATTCACCAAACCGAGGGAGCTGGAAAACTAAATCCAGCCGTCCACCTCTCTGTGCGCAAAGATATCAGACTTCTTAGATAGTAACATTTGGAAAGTCTACAACACTTTCACAAAAGCGGTAGAGACTAAAAAAACAGAAGAAAGTGGGAGTAGTGATTCCGAATATTCCTTCTCGGAATTCCTTCCTATCTCCCAACAGGGATCGCTGGTAAGATCCTGAGATGTAGGTCAGGATCCACAGAGGACCCAGGCCCACTCGGTAATCCATGTTCTGAATCATATATGGAACACATCTCTTGCGTCTGGTATCTTCCCTGATACCTGGAAACATGCCGTGCTACACTCCCTCAGGAAAAAACCCAATGTGGATCCAGGGGAGCTAAACAACTATCGCCCAATCTCATTATTGCCAGCACCAGCAAAAATGCTGGAAGAAATGGTTTAGCAACAGTTGGCTAACTTTATTGAGAGCCATGACATTTTGTATGATACTCAGTCCGGCTTTCGGACTGGCTTCAGTACCGAGACTGCACTGTTGGAGGGGGCAGAGTCAGTTAGATTGTCTGTGGACATTGGATCACAAGCTATGCTAGTGCTCCTAGACTTATCCGCAGCGTTCGATACGGTGGACCACCGAATCCAGGTACAGAGACTCCAAGCAATAGGAATTGGTGGGGTGGTACTCACCTGGCTGAAGTCCCTCCTTAAAAATCATACACAGAAGGTCGCCCTGCAACCCCACTAGTCAGAACCCAAACAACTATGGTGTGGGGTACCACAGGGGTCGGCTTTGAGCCCCCTTCTTTTTAATGTGTACCTGGCCCCTCTGCTCTTACTCATAGCTAACTGGAGAGTGAAGGCAATATCATACGCCGACGACACCCAGCTGGAGTTTTTCTTTAAAGACCAGAGGGTGGTTATCTTCACAAGACTTAAGGGATGCCTGAGAGACATCTCCCAGGGGATGATCAACAATAAATTTAAACTTAATGCAGAGAAGACAGAAGTGTTGTTCTTCGGCAAGGCTCTGCTGCCGTCAGCTGGTATTTGGTGGCCGACTGAAATGGGCCTACCACCCATCTCAGCAACTACGGCACAAAGCTTGGGAATGGAATGGGAAGTAGATCTCTCTTTCACAGCTCAAATTTGGCAGGTGTCAGCCTCCTGCTTCAGTAAATTAAGAAGCCTGAGGAAATGTTTGCATCTACTGCCGGAGGACTGTCTCAGAGTCATTGTCCATGCCACAGTGACATCTGGACTAAGCTAACTCCCTATACCTGGGTCTGCCCGCTGACCTAGTCAGAAAACTGCAGATGGTACAGAAGGTGGCTGCGAGATTGATTAGACGTGTACCGTTTCGTCATCATATCTCTCTGCATATAAAACAGCTTCACTGGCTGCCGTTAGCAGGAAGGATTGAGGTTAAGGCTTTAACTTTGGCTTTTCGGGCAATACACGGCACATACCCAAGTTACCTGAAACACCGACTGTAAAGCTACCAACAAAATCGCTCACTGAGGTCCAACTCTCAAAACCTGCTTTGCACACCTTGCTTTGTTAAAGCTCTCTTGGAGGGGCAGATTTTTTACAGTGGTGGCAACCAAGCTCTGGAATTCCCTATCAAACAATATCTGCCAAATCGAATCAAAGGCGATGTTCAGAAAGCCCTTAAATGCCTGGCTCTTTAGCTTAGGTTAGATCTCTTTGGCCTTCTCTTTTTCATCTCGCTTTGCAGCCTACTGCTATAGCACCGGGGCAACTCTGTTTGAGGTAGCTGTTTGCGCTTTATAAATGTCTGTATTATTATTATTAGCACTAACTCCTCCATTTCCACAAGTTACAATTAAAAAAACACTTACTGACCCTAGACCCTAGATCTGTCCCATTTAGTTAATTCAGATCACTTAGAAAAAAGGTAAGTCTAACGATTTATACATCTTCTTGATATAACAGAGGCAGGGGATCTGGTAGCCCAGATCACCTGACAAGTAATTGTCAGTAATTTCTTCCTTAAAAGCGGAGTGAGGGTTTGATGAAAGAGAACACCAGAGCCGCAAACGAGCCAAGTTAATCATATCTCCCTCATATTCCAAGCCCAACTCTTGATGCATTGCATATGTGGGAGGCCGAGCAAATGCCTAGAGATTCTGTTTTCCTCAGCTTGTAGGCAACTGACATTCTTATATCACCAAAGGCAAGAACCATCCAGTAAAATCTGCAAACATTTCTTTTTAAACCTTTCCAGGAGTGTGGCAATGAGTTTCTTGCCAATTGTGGAGGCCAAGTTGCTGGCCTATATTTTTCAGAGAAGGTGGATGTCTATGATGCCATTGATATTGTTGTATGATTGGAGGTAAATGCACACCATTTATGAATATGCTTCTATGACGCAATATCACAGGTAAAAATATAACAGTATGAAAATATTGTGGCAAACATTTCGAGGGCAAAAATATAGACTTTACATAATACCTTGTAAAGTACACTAATATTAAATGCAAAAATATCATGGACAAAAATACCAAAAAGACATATGTATATTTAAAAGTATTAAATATTACAATGACTTAAAAATGAATTAACTTAAACAATTATATAAAAATGTATATATAATACAAAAACATTAAAAAAAATGTAAAAATAAAATAAATATGTAATGTCAAATAAAATGTAAACAAAATAGAACAGTCCTTCCTCTACAATGTAAACACAAGCACCAAAGTTCACAACTTAGTTATTGTTAGGGTTTATAAGATTAGTACAACAACAAATTTAAATTACATAAATGTTTGAAATACCATAGTTAATCGTTTTTTTTAAACATGTTAATTTAGCACTTTATTACAGAAAGTATACTATGGTCAAGATATTCAAATTACATATAAAGGTCATGGATAGGGAGCGTGGCTAGCAGCCGTCGAGAATGGCCGCTGCCTAAACGAGCTCCTACCTTCTCGACACCTATCCTGCCCTATCCTGTGCCATCCACAATGGGAAAACGAACTACAACGAACATATTCCATTCCCGGACCCCCTGGGAAACTTTTAATCTCCTGGCGAAGTGTGCTCTGCTCGATATCGTCCTTTCCGACGATTTGTGTTGGGCAGCAATGGTGGCCCCCAGGTGCAGATCGGGGTAAGAGGTGTGCTCCAGACGTGACGAGGATTGAACCCTGTAGGCTCCGAAGCCACTGGCAAGGTGTTCCCTGCATAGACTGTGGAAGAGGGGGGCGACGGAGAACCCCGGTGAGCGCCTCACTACTAGAGGCCCGGGCTTTACGGCCTAGACAGCAGGACGCGCTGTTACGGAATCGGCAGCTTGGAGGTAAAGAAGTGCGGAGGCCCTACGTAGGGGTAACGAGTTGGAGCCGCGGGGTGGGAAGACCAGACTTGACGGTCTAAATGATTATGGCTGTCGCTGCAGGTTTTGGAGGCCCTCGGGAGGGGAAGCCTACGGGGGCCCAGCAGATGGGGACCTGGTAGCAACGTGATGAATTGTGGTCCCGGCTTGAGGCCTATTCGCGAGAGAGACTTACACCGGGTGCTGAAGCGGAGGCGCTTATTGCTGATGCCTCTAACCATTCCTCGGTGAGAGGTGCTCGGAGGTGCCTACAGATTGCTGGTACCTGGAGGGGGAGCAATGGCTGTCGCCCCCTTCTTGGAGACGTGCCGCTCGGCAGCTTTGCTGTACCTGAGACCCTGGGGGCAAGAAGGTAGGAGGATAAAGTGGTTGTGGCTGACCCCTGGGCACATATATAAAACTGAGACCATGACTGGATGGGCCTCTGAATGATGGGCTGGCATGGAAGTGAGCCCTGTGGAGGAAACCTGACGTGTGGACTGGTCTGGTATTACTATGTGTGAGAGACTTTGGGGGTGCATACTGAGAGCAGGTACCGTGGACGTTTCGGCCTTCGACTATAAGGGGCGCTCTGGATTGAAGGTGGTTCCCTGTACTTTAACTGGAATGGTGCAGTGGATACAAGCTCTTCCTACGAGACCACGGAAGCAGCTAGAAGGCATTGCATGACTGATATTGAGGTGTGGGGCCTGGACTCGTGAGCCTCCCAAGCTATTTGTGGACAGACGGCTTCTCTGAGAGCTGGTGTTTGGACCAAAAGAGCGTTCAATACCCGATGCATATTGATGAGGAGAGGGGTTGGAAGTTTTAGCCCCTCCACAAGAGACTGTTGCGCTCTAGTGGCACGACTAGAGGACGGAGATGGCACATGCAGGTAGCCGTTGCGGCTGAATCGGCCATATTGATAGCCATTGTTGCGAGTGGAGAGGTCCAATCTGAGCAACAGGCGCTTGGGGGAAGTGATAACGGGGCGGCGACTCCAGGAGTACTAGCCGGTAGCTTGGTCACTTCCATCATCTTGTTGAGGCTATCCTTGCGGGGTTGCCCTGTGCCCTCACCCAGTGGAGTATCTGGTGGTATGCAGCCATGGCGACAGGAAGGAGGGGTCTCAGGACCAACGCCCAGAAGCAGCTAAAAAAATTTGCATGGTCCAAAACAGGTGAAAGAAGTGAATCGCCGCAATCGGAGAAGGAAGGTGAGGCAGCTGCCTCTAAACAAGGCCGGAGCCGACTCTTCATGATGTCATGGCGGCAATTAATAGAGTGCGTGCTTCGGTGGACTCGGTCACCGTGGAGGTCTCGCTAATCATAGCCAACTTCAGGACGATGGATGAGAAGGTCAAAGAGCTCAAGATAGTTACTAGCGCCCTGCAGACGGATACATCGGAACTTCAAATGCAAATGCTTGAAATGCAGAAGAAGCAGGAGTTAATGTCGCAACAGCTTGATGATTACAAAGGCCGGGCCCGCCGCAATAACATTCATATTTATGGGGTCCTGGAGAGAACAGAGGGGCCGGCTGCAGACCTGTATGTGGAAGATCTCATTACGAAGCACCTAAAACCTAAGACTTTGTCCAGCCATTTTCCTATTGAAAGAGCCCATAGAGTACCAGGAGGTAGACCAAAACCAGGCGCACCTCCGAGGCCCCTTATTGCTCGGTGTTCAACTATCGGGATAGGGACATTATCCTGCAGAATGCACACTCTAATCCCACCTGAAGATAGATAACTATGAGGTGGCTTTCTTTCCGGATTTCATGGCAAAGGTTCAGGCTCAACGCCGAGGATGGCAAGTCGTGGTTCTTTGACTCACTAGAGGCAGTATGGGAATGGATGGAAGTATGGAGCACGGTGGGAAGCCAAAGGAGAGATCGACCTGGTAGACCTGGCCAGCATAGAGGTATCCGTATCGAGGTGGCAAGTGATGGGATGGGAGGAATGGGTGGAGGGGGGTGTTTCGTAGTTCCTTATTGTTTTCTTGATATGCAAAGTGGTAGTGAGATCCTAAGACACGAGATGGACATACTGACAAGTAGGTGTTTTTTCGACGAGTTAAAATATAAATGTAATGTTTTGCTATTTTTTTTTTTTTTTGGTAAAACAATTTTTATTGCAGAATCAGAGTCATGCAAACATTTGAACTATCCCATCAGTTTTCGCTCATCGCTGGTTGTCAGTCACAAACACTATTTGACACAGCCGTTTAGCCCACATCCCGAAGGTAGGGCGGCGATATCCAAGAATCCACCCAAAAACCAGGTGACCATATCCCAGCAATATTATACATTTGACATCAATATAAGTGGACTTGTTAAAAAGACCTGCTTTTACAGCCCTACCTATCCAACCCCCAACCTCAACAAGAAGCTCTGTTCCCCCGAATATTGGCAGGAGCAATGTGCCGGACCTATAGCCGCCACCCCACCCACTGGGATCTAGTCTGCGAGCCCACCATTCTATCACTAGCTCTTGACTCACTCTGCTGTCAATGACATTCTGCCGGCCGCAGTTATTGCAAACACAACAGTGATGGACAGAATGTGGATCAATGTCACACATTCACCCCAGTCAAAAGATCTGGGCCCAAATCCATCGTTTTTCCACTCCACACCACCCTGAGTTAGACAATGGCGGTATGCAAATCAGCGCTGACCCTTTGCCCCATGGGAACAGACCAGTCCGAACTACAAAAGCCATGTCCTTCCCAGAACGGAAACAAGCATCCGAGGACCGGCCCGGTTTCGAGGTAACACCTCTCATCAGCCCGGCTAGCTTGACTCCAGTGGTGTGGAGTGCCTGGGACTCACGTCTGAGCATCCCCAGTACACTTAGAGCGGTAATTGCAAACACAACAGTGATGGACAGAATGTGGATCAATGTCACACATTCACCCCAGTCAAAAGATCTGGGCCCAAATCCATCGTTTTTCCACTCCACACCACCCTGGGTTAGACAATGGCGGTATGCAAATCAGCGCTGACCCTGTGCCCCATGGGAACAGTCCAGTCCGAACTACAAAAGCCATGTCCTTCCCAGAACGGAAACAAGCATCCGAGGACCGGCCCGGTTTCGAGGTAACACCTCTCATCAGCCCGGCTAGCTTGACTCCAGTGGTGTGGAGTGCCTGGGACTCACGTCTGAGCATCCCCAGTACACTTAGAGCGGTAATTGCAAACACAACAGTGATGGACAGAATGTGGATCAATGTCACACATTCACCCCAGTCAAAAGATCTGGGCCCAAATCCATCGTTTTTCCACTCCACACCACCCTGGGTTAGACAATGGCGGTATGCAAATCAGCGCTGACCCTGTGCCCCATGGGAACAGTCCAGTCCGAACTACAAAAGCCATGTCCTTCCCAGAACGGAAACAAGCATCCGAGGACCGGCCCGGTTTCGAGGTAACACCTCTCATCAGCCCGGCTAGCTTGACTCCAGTGGTGTGGAGTGCCTGGGACTCACGTCTGAGCATCCCCAGTACACTTAGAGCGGTAATTGCAAACACAACAGTGATGGACAGAATGTGGATCAATGTCACACATTCACCCCAGTCAAAAGATCTGGGCCCAAATCCATCGTTTTTTCACTCCACACCACCCTGGGTTAGACAATGGCGGTATGCAAATCAGCGCTGACCCTGTGCCCCATGGGAACAGTCCAGTCCGAACTACAAAAGCCATGTCCTTCCCAGAACGGAAACAAGCATCCGAGGACCGGCACGGTTTCGAGGTAACACCTCTCATCAGCCCGGCTAGCTTGACTCCAGTGGTGTGGAGTGCCTGAGACTCACGTCTGAGCATCCCCAGTACACTTAGAGCGGTAATTGCAAACACAACAGTGATGGACAGAATGTGGATCAATGTCACACATTCACCCCAGTCAAAAGATCTGGGCCCAAATCCATCGTTTTTCCACTCCACACCACCCTGGGTTAGACAATGGCGGTATGCAAATCAGCGCTGACCCTGTGCCCCATGGGAACAGTCCAGTCCGAACTACAAAAGCCATGTCCTTCCCAGAACGGAAACAAGCATCCGAGGACCGGCCCGGTTTCGAGGTAACACCTCTCATCAGCCCGGCTAGCTTGACTCCAGTGGTGTGGAGTGCCTGGGACTCACGTCTGAGCATCCCCAGTACACTTAGAGCGGTAATTGCAAACACAACAGTGATGGACAGAATGTGGATCAATGTCACACATTCACCCCAGTCAAAAGATCTGGGCCCAAATCCATCGTTTTTCCACTCCACACCACCCTGGGTTAGACAATGGCGGTATGCAAATCAGCGCTGACCCTGTGCCCCATGGGAACAGTCCAGTCCGAACTACAAAAGCCATGTCCTTCCCAGAACGGAAACAAGCATCCGAGGACCGGCCCGGTTTCGAGGTAACACCTCTCATCAGCCCGGCTAGCTTGACTCCAGTGGTGTGGAGTGCCTGGGACTCACGTCTGAGCATCCCCAGTACACTTAGAGCGGTAATTGCAAACACAACAGTGATGGACAGAATGTGGATCAATGTCACACATTCACCCCAGTCAAAAGATCTGGGTCCAAATCCATCGTTTTTCCACTCCACACCACCCTGGGTTAGACAATGGCGGTATGCAAATCAGCGCTGACCCTGTGCCCCATGGGAACAGTCCAGTCCGAACTACAAAAGCCATGTCCTTCCCAGAACGGAAACAAGCATCCGAGGACCGGCACGGTTTCGAGGTAACACCTCTCATCAGCCCGGCTAGCTTGACTCCAGTGGTGTGGAGTGCCTGAGACTCACGTCTGAGCATCCCCAGTACACTTAGAGCGGTAATTGCAAACACAACAGTGATGGACAGAATGTGGATCAATGTCACACATTCACCCCATTCAAAAGATCTGGGCCCAAATCCATCGTTTTTCCACTCCACACCACCCTGGGTTAGACAATGGCGGTATGCAAATCAGCGCTGACCCTGTGCCCCATGGGAACAGTCCAGTCCGAACTACAAAAGCCATGTCCTTCCCAGAACGGAAACAAGCATCCGAGGACCGGCCCGGTTTCGAGGTAACACCTCTCATCAGCCCGGCTAGCTTGACTCCAGTGGTGTGGAGTGCCTGGGACTCACGTCTGAGCATCCCCAGTACACTTAGAGCGGTAATTGCAAACACAACAGTGATGGACAGAATGTGGATCAATGTCACACATTCACCCCAGTCAAAAGATCTGGGCCCAAATCCATCGTTTTTCCACTCCACACCACCCTGGGTTAGACAATGGCGGTATGCAAATCAGCGCTGACCCTGTGCCCCATGGGAACAGTCCAGTCCGAACTACAAAAGCCATGTCCTTCCCAGAACGGAAACAAGCATCCGAGGACCGGCCCGGTTTCGAGGTAACACCTCTCATCAGCCCGGCTAGCTTGACTCCAGTGGTGTGGAGTGCCTGGGACTCACGTCTGAGCATCCCCAGTACACTTAGAGCGGTAATTGCAAACACAACAGTGATGGACAGAATGTGGATCAATGTCACACATTCACCCCAGTCAAAAGATCTGGGTCCAAATCCATCGTTTTTCCACTCCACACCACCCTGGGTTAGACAATGGCGGTATGCAAATCAGCGCTGACCCTGTGCCCCATGGGAACAGTCCAGTCCGAACTACAAAAGCCATGTCCTTCCCAGAACGGAAACAAGCATCCGAGGACCGGCCCGGTTTCGAGGTAACACCTCTCATCAGCCCGGCTAGCTTGACTCCAGTGGTGTGGAGTGCCTGGGACTCACGTCTGAGCATCCCCAGTACACTTAGAGCGGTAATTGCAAACACAACAGTGATGGACAGAATGTGGATCAATGTCACACATTCACCCCAGTCAAAAGATCTGGGCCCAAATCCATCGTTTTTCCACTCCACACCACCCTGGGTTAGACAATGGCGGTATGCAAATCAGCGCTGACCCTGTGCCCCATGGGAACAGTCCAGTCCGAACTACAAAAGCCATGTCCTTCCCAGAACGGAAACAAGCATCCGAGGACCGGCCCGGTTTCGAGGTAACACCTCTCATCAGCCCGGCTAGCTTGACTCCAGTGGTGTGGAGTGCCTGGGACTCACGTCTGAGCATCCCCAGTACACTTAGAGCGGTAATTGCAAACACAACAGTGATGGACAGAATGTGGATCAATGTCACACATTCACCCCAGTCAAAAGATCTGGGCCCAAATCCATCGTTTTTCAACTCCACACCACCCTGTGTTAGACAATGGCGGTATGCAAATCAGCGCTGACCCTGTGCCCCATGGGAACAGTCCAGTCCGAACTACAAAAGCCATGTCCTTCCCAGAACGGAAACAAGCATCCGAGGACCGGCCCGGTTTCGAGGTAACACCTCTCATCAGCCCGGCTAGCTTGACTCCAGTTGTGTGGAGTGCCTGGGACTCACGTCTGAGCATCCCCAGTACACTTAGAGCGGTAATTGCAAACACAACAGTGATGGACAGAATGTGGATCAATGTCACACATTCACCCCAGTCAAAAGATCTGGGCCCAAATCCATCGTTTTTCCACTCCACACCACCCTGGGTTAGACAATGGCGGTATGCAAATCAGCGGTGACCCTGTGCCCTATGGGAACAGTCCAGTCCGAACTACAAAAGCCATGTCCTTCCCAGAACGGAAACAAGCATCCGAGGACCGGCCCGATTTCGAGGTAACACCTCTCATCAGCCCGGCTAGCTTGACTCCAGTGGTGTGGAGTGCCTGGGACTCACGTCTGAGCATCCCCAGTACACTTAGAGCGGTAATTGCAAACACAACAGTGATGGACAGAATGTGGATCAATGTCACACATTCACCCCAGTCAAAAGATCTGGGCCCAAATCCATCGTTTTTCCACTCCACACCACCCTGGGTTAGACAATGGCGGTATGCAAATCAGCGCTGACCCTGTGCCCCATGGGAACAGTCCAGTCCGAACTACAAAAGCCATGTCCTTCCCAGAACGGAAACAAGCATCCGAGGACCGGCCCGGTTTCGAAGTAACACCTCTCATCAGCCCGGCTAGCTTGACTCCAGTGGTGTGGAGTGCCTGGGACTCACGTCTGAGCATCCCCAGTACACTTAGAGCGGTAATTGCAAACACAACAGTGATGGACAGAATGTGGATCAATGTCACACATTCACCCCAGTCAAAAGATCTGGGCCCAAATCCATCGTTTTTCCACTCCACACCACCCTGGGTTAGACAATGGCGGTATGCAAATCAGCGCTGACCCTGTGCCCCATGGGAACAGTCCAGTCCGAACTACAAAAGCCATGTCCTTCCCAGAACGGAAACAAGCATCCGAGGACCGGCCCGGTTTCGAGGTAACACCTCTCATCAGCCCGGCTAGCTTGACTCCAGTGGTGTGGAGTGCCTGGGACTCACGTCTGAGCATCCCCAGTACACTTAGAGCGGTAATTGCAAACACAACAGTGATGGACAGAATGTGGATCAATGTCACACATTCACCCCAGTCAAAAGATCTGGGCCCAAATCCATCGTTTTTCCACTCCACACCACCCTGGGTTAGACAATGGCGGTATGCAAATCAGCGCTGACCCTCTGCCCCATGGGAACAGTCCAGTCCGAACTACAAAAGCCATGTCCTTCCCAGAACGGAAACAAGCATCCGAGGACCGGCCCGGTTTCGAGGTAACACCTCTCATCAGCCCGGCTAGCTTGACTCCAGTGGTGTGGAGTGCCTGGGACTCACGTCTGAGCATCCCCAGTACACTTAGAGCGGTAATCGCAAACACAACAGTGATGGACAGAATGTGGATCAATGTCACACATTCACCCCAGTCAAAAGATCTGGGCCCAAATCCATCGTTTTTCCACTCCACACCACCCTGGGTTAGACAATGGCGATATGCAAATCAGCGCTGACCCTGTGCCCCATGGGAACAGTCCAGTCCGAATTACAAAAGCCATGTCCTTCCCAGAACGGAAACAAGCATCCGAGGACCGGCCCGGTTTCGAGGTAACACCTCTCATCAGCCCGGCTAGCTTGACTCCAGTGGTGTGGAGTGCCTGGGACTCACGTCTGAGCATCCCCAGTACACTTAGAGCGGTAATTGCAAACACAACAGTGATGGACAGAATGTGGATCAATGTCACACATTCACCCCAGTCAAAAGATCTGGGCCCAAATCCATCGTTTTTCCACTCCACACCACCCTGGGTTAGACAATGGCGGTATGCAAATCAGCGCTGACCCTGTGCCCCATGGGAACAGTCCAGTCCGAACTACAAAAGCCATGTCCTTCCCAGAACGGAAACAAGCATCCGAGGACCGGCCCGGTTTCGAGGTAACACCTCTCATCAGCCCGGCTAGCTTGACTCCAGTGGTGTGGAGTGCCTGGGACTCACGTCTGAGCATCCCCAGTACACTTAGAGCGGTAATTGCAAACACAACAGTGATGGACAGAATGTGGATCAATGTCACACATTCACCCCAGTCAAAAGATCTGGGTCCAAATCCATCGTTTTTCCACTCCACACCACCCTGGGTTAGACAATGGCGGTATGCAAATCAGCGCTGACCCTGTGCCCCATGGGAACAGTCCAGTCCGAACTACAAAAGCCATGTCCTTCCCAGAACGGAAACAAGCATCCGAGGACCGGCCCGGTTTCGAGGTAACACCTCTCATCAGCCCGGCTAGCTTGACTCCAGTGGTGTGGAGTGCCTGGGACTCACGTCTGAGCATCCCCAGTACACTTAGAGCGGTAATTGCAAACACAACAGTGATGGACAGAATGTGGATCAATGTCACACATTCACCCCAGTCAAAAGATCTGGGCCCAAATCCATCGTTTTTCCACTCCACACCACCCTGGGTTAGACAATGGCGGTATGCAAATCAGCGCTGACCCTGTGCCCTATGGGAACAGTCCAGTCCGAACTACAAAAGCCATGTCCTTCCCAGAACGGAAACAAGCATCCGAGGACCGGCCCGGTTTCGAGGTAACACCTCTCATCAGCCCGCTAGCTTGACTCCAGTGGTGTGGAGTGCCTGGGACTCACGTCTGAGCATCCCCAGTACACTTAGAGCGGTAATTGCAAACACAACAGTGATGGACAGAATGTGGATCAATGTCACACATTCACCCCAGTCAAAAGATCTGGGCCCAAATCCATCGTTTTTCCACTCCACACCACCCTGGGTTAGACAATGGCGGTATGCAAATCAGCGCTGACCCTGTGCCCCATGGGAACAGTCCAGTCCGAACTACAAAAGCCATGTCCTTCCCAGAACGGAAACAAGCATCCGAGGACCGGCCCGGTTTCGAGGTAACACCTCTCATCAGCCCGGCTAGCTTGACTCCAGTGGTGTGGAGTGCCTGGGACTCACGTCTGAGCATCCCCAGTACACTTAGAGCGGTAATTGCAAACACAACAGTGATGGACAGAATGTGGATCAATGTCACACATTCACCCCAGTCAAAAGATCTGGGCCCAAATCCATCGTTTTTCCACTCCACACCACCCTGGGTTAGACAATGGCGGTATGCAAATCAGCGCTGACCCTGTGCCCCATGGGAACAGTCCAGTCCGAACTACAAAAGCCATGTCCTTCCCAGAACGGAAACAAGCATCCGAGGACCGGCCCGGTTTCGAGGTAACACCTCTCATCAGCCCGGCTAGCTTGACTCCAGTGGTGTGTAGTGCCTGGGACTCACGTCTGAGCATCCCCAGTACACTTAGAGCGGTAATTGCAAACACAACAGTGATGGACAGAATGTGGATCAATGTCACACATTCACCCCAGTCAAAAGATCTGGGCCCAAATCCATCGTTTTTCCACTCCACACCACCCTGGGTTAGACAATGGCGGTATGCAAATCAGCGCTGACCCTGTGCCCCATGGGAACAGTCCAGTCCGAACTACAAAAGCCATGTCCTTCCCAGAACGGAAACAAGCATCCGAGGACCGGCCCGGTTTCGAGGTAACACCTCTCATCAGCCCGGCTAGCTTGACTCCAGTGGTGTGGAGTGCCTGGGACTCACGTCTGAGCATCCCCAGTACACTTAGAGCGGTAATTGCAAGCACAACAGTGATTGACAGAATGTGGATCAATGTCACACATTCACCCCAGTCAAAAGATCTGGGCCCAAATCCATCGTTTTTCCACTCCACACCACCCTGGGTTAGACAATGGCGGTATGCAAATCAGCGCTGACCCTGTGCCCCATGGGAACAGTCCAGTCCGAACTACAAAAGCCATGTCCTTCCCAGAACGGAAACAAGCATCCGAGGACCGGCCCGGTTTCGAGGTAACACCTCTCATCAGCCCGGCTAGCTTCACTCCAGTGGTGTGGAGTGCCTGGGACTCACGTCTGAGCATCCCCAGTACACTTAGAGCGGTACTTGCAAACACAACAGTGATGGACAGAATGTGGATCAATGTCACACATTCACCCCAGTCAAAAGATCTGGGCCCAAATCCATCGTTTTTCCACTCCACACCACCCTGGGTTAGACAATGGCGGTATTCAAATCAGCGCTGACCCTGCGCCCCATGGGAACAGTCCAGTCCGAACTACAAAAGCCATGTCCTTCCCAGAACGGAAACAAGCATCCGAGGACCGGCCCGGTTTCGAGGTAACACCTCTCATCAGCCCGGCTAGCTTGACTCCAGTGGTGTGGAGTACCTGGGACTCATGTCTGAGCATCCCCAGTACACTTAGAGCGGTAATTGCAAACACAACAGTGATGGACAGAATGTGGATCAATGTCACACATTCACCCCAGTCAAAAGATCTGGGCCCAAATCCATCGTTTTTCCACTCCACACCACCCTGGGTTAGACAATGGCGGTATGCAAATCAGCGGTGACCCTGTGCCCCATGGGAACAGTCCAGTCCGAACTACAAAAGCCATGTCCTTCCCAGAACGGAAACAAGCATCCGAGGACCGGCCCGGTTTCGAGGTAACACCTCTCATCAGCCCGGCTAGCTTGACCCCAGTGGTGTGGAGTGCCTGGGACTCACGTCTGAGCATCCCCAGTACACTTAGAGCGGTAATTGCAAACACAACAGTGATGGACAGAATGTGGATCAATGTCACACATTCACCCCAGTCAAAAGATCTGGGCCCAAATCCATCGCAGTTATCCATCACCCCCCCCCCACCCGCTCCCTGGGTTGTACGCCGGTGTGAGCCAAATGCAGGAGTTAAACTTGTCAATCAGGAGCCGATAAACAACAGTCATACAGTCGCGCATCACCTGGATTCCCCCTTTAGTTCTCGTCTTCTCCGTTTGCCTCCCGTGACCGAGACTCCTGCAGAGCCACCACTAGACCTTCCCATGCCCTCGCTGCTTCTAGACCCTTCTCATCATCTTTGCGAGTTGCCTGTCTAAGCCGGACCATACTTTCACTTCTAGCCCATTTTTCCAACTCTGTCGCCCAAAGTCTACTGGACGGGCCCTCTGATGACTTCTAGTGCCAGGTGATCTCTCTCTGAGCTAAGATGAGTCCTAGGTCTATGAATTTACTGGTGATCTTAGTTTTCTTCGTGTGCGGGAACCACAACAGCAGGCAAACAGCCTTGTCAAAAGTCAGTTGTCTGTCCGTCACCCCTGTCAGCAGGTCTCCCACTTCCGTCCAATACAAACCCAGCCTTGGGCAATCCCACATCATATGGTCCAGTTCAGCCCCCGCCAAGAAGCACCTCGGGCACACCGCCCCCTGTACGTGAAAATGCCTCTGTATCTTGCCTGGTGTTAAATAAGCCCTATGTATTACAAAGTAATGTATTTGCTGGAAGCGGGCATTCCGACAACCCTTCCACGTCCTCCTCAGGATTTGTCCCCACGTAGCGTCCGGTATGGGCTTCCCCACGCTCTCCTCCCATTTCACTTTTAACATTGACGGGGGGTCAGTCCTTCATGAAGCATTCGAGAATGCAAACACGTCACCGCCTTAAATGTCCCCGTCGACATCACTACATATTGACACGCCATCGTGGTCTCTGGTTCAGAGAGCCCCACCCTCCAATGTTTTTTGATCGCCGCGGTCACTGCCATATGTAATAGGAAACTCCCAGCGGGGATTTCAAACTGGTCCTGTATCACTCGAATGGAAGCAGCTCGCCATCAGCGTAGAGGTCGCCCACCATGTGGAGCCCCAGTTCTTCCCATTCCATAAGTAGCGACCAGTCCCCTCCATGCGGCAAAGCTGTCAGCATGCCCAGAGGTATTTCCGGGGCATACGGGTGTCCCACTCCGGCTCGCTTTTGACTCCTATTCCAGCACAACCTCAACGTCTTTTCCTCTAGTGTCAGGCCTCCAGCATCAAGGTGTTGTTGCAGGACAATATAGGACAGCACATGTCTCTGTATCCCAGTCCCCCTGCGCAGATCAGGGCCCCTGAACTCCCTAGCGACGTGTTATGTGAGGGTCTGCAACTGCACCGCCAAATAATACAGTTCGAAATCTGGCACTGCCATTCCCCCATCCGCTTTCGGCCGATACAGGGTGTCCAACGCCACCCTTCTCCTCCCGGTCCCCCAGAGGAACCCTATAATAAGGGTACGTAGGTCCTTAAAGAGCCGGGGCGGAACCCACACTGGCAACGTCCTAAAATAATACAAAAGGCGCGGCAAAGCCACCATCTTGAGCAGCGCCACTCTGCCGACCACCGACAATGGGAGCGTGGCCCAAAAAGCCACCGAGCCCCTCAGCGCTCTAATGCTGCGTCCGACGTTGCCCTCCAGCAAATCTTCAGCCCTATGGTAGACCCTCACACCCAAATACGTAAAGCAGGATCCTTCCCAGACCAGAGCCTCGGGCAGTGGTGGCTGGGGCGTGTCCGCCCGCAGCGGGAAAACACAGGTCTTACGCCAGTTCACCCCGAGGCCCGACATGGTGCCGAACGTATCCAGCAGAGCTAATGCATTCTGCAATGCCCCCTCCGTGTCCTCCAGGTACATCAAGAGATCGTCCGCATAAAGCGATATAAAATGACGGTCACCCCGGCAAGCGACCCCTCCATAGATCGCTCCCGTCCGGGCCCGAATCGCCAAGGGCTCGATCGCCAGCGCGAACAACAGTGGCGACAGGGAACAACCTTGGCGCGTGCCTCGCTGAACCGAGTATGCTGTTGATATCACCGAACCCAATTGCACCCTTGCTGTGGCCGAGGCATACAATACCTTTGTCCAGCGCCGAAACTCGACACCCACGCCGAACCTTTCCAGGACGGCATCCAGATAGATCCACTCCAGGCTATCAAACGCCTTCTCTATATCAACAGACAATACCGCTGGCCCGGAACCCGGGTCCAAGTCACTCCCCATGACACGTATCAAACGGCGGATATTAGCCGAAGTGTTCCGGGTAGGGATAAAACCAGCCTGGTCGTCATGAATCAGTGTCGTCATATGGGGTAGCAATCTAGTAGCCAAGATACGGCTCAAGATTTTATAATCTACCGTCAACATAGACAGGGGCCTGTACGCCGTCACGTTTGTGCTATCCTTACCCGGCTTCAGCAGGGGCACTACCAAAGCCTCACGCATAGAGCCGGGCAAACAGCCCCGCTCCAGTGCCTCATTGTATACTACCAGCAACCGAGGCGCCAAGACATCAGCATATACGGCGTAGAATTCAATGGAGAAGCCATCTACCTCGGGAGTTTTCTTCCGCGCCATCTTAGCAATAGCACCCTTGATCTCAGCCAGCGTGATCGCAGCGCCCAGGGCCTTTGCGTCTTCTTCTTCTAACTGCGGGAACCGAGTGTCCGCCAGGTAGTCCTCTATCTCCTCGGCACCTACCCCTAGTCGACTCCTCTACAGGGTCCCATAATACTCCTCAAAGCGTTTAAGGATCTCCATCTGGGAATAGACCGTATCCCCCGATTCCGTCCTCAAGCTCAAAACTGAGCACCCCCTCTGGTCTGGGTACGCCAGCTTCGCCAGCTATGTGCCTACTTTGTCACCTTCATCATGGACCCTCGCTGTGTATTGCTTATAGTCGTAGCAGCGCAACCTTTCCGTTTCCGCCGCCACGTGCTCTTTAGCCTCAATAAGCTGCGCCTGCACCGCGCCCCGCTCAGGTCTCTGCTGCTCTAAGTTCCTCAGCGCTTCCTCCGCCCTCACGACCTCATCCAGGAGCACCTTCCTGACCCCACTATGTTTACCGATACATAGGCCTCTCGCCACCACTTTAAATGCATCCCATTCCAAGCCTCTAGAAGATGCCGATCCCTCATTAACTACAAAGTACGTCTCCACTCCCTCTCGCACCTCAGTCCGGAATACCTGATCTTCCAGCGTATCCGGGTTCAATCGCCAGTTGGGAATCGCTGTTCTCGCTTGCTGCCAACGGATGGAAAGCAACTGGGGATTATGATCAGATATGGTTCTAGCCAAGTATTCAGTACTAGAGGCCAGGGTGGCGACAGCAGGGTCACATAGTATTGTGTCAATCCGGACATGCAGTTCATGAAGTGCAGAAAAGTAGGAATAATCCCTATCATCTGGGTGCTGCGCTCGCCACACATCTATCAACCCCCATTCAGTCTGCCATTCCGTTCTCTGCCGTGCTACCCTACGCACCAAGGACTCAGCAAGCGGCGGATGGGATCTATCCAGGGTGGGATCCCAGACGGAGTTAAAATCGCCTCCCAGTATAATCGGGCCCGCCAAATAATGTGCCAGTGCACCCGACAAGGCATCAAAAAATCGAGGCTGGTCTACATTCGGCGCGTAAATGCAGCAAAGCACCACCTCCCTGCCATACAGTCTCCCTCTCACACCCACATACCTACCCTCAGGATCGATTATTTGGGCCATGACCTGGAATGGAGTTCCCGCCCTCACCCAAATCAGCACTCCTCTCGCATAAGCCGAGTACGTTGTGCCAAAGACCTGTCCCCGCCAGCGTCGCTGCAGCGCTGCACATTCTAACTTGGTAAGATGGGTCTCTTGGAGCATTGCAATCTGAATTCTTAAACCAAAAAGTGAGGCATGTGCCATGGCAGATTATGCAGCAAGTTGAGGAATTCAGACCTCAGAATACAGGCGTGGAGAGTGGGTGACTCTTCACAGCAAGTGATGATTCCGCTAGGTAGGTCTGGCAAAGGATCTGTCACTCAAACAAGAAAAATGCTGTCAGGCTAGAGCACTCTACATGTATTAGATGTATGTATTTGTGCAATACTATGACCTATATAGTTTAACATGTTATAATGATTACATGCAATAAATTGACACACAGCTTCTTATGTTAGCATGGTGTTGTATATTTACGCAGAGACATCAAGGGTGCACATGGGGTAAAGGTCTTCGATGTTTTCTAAGTTTTTTCTATTACATTGCTAAATCGGCTGAAGGTCAAGCGATCTGTAAATTACATCAGACTGTAATTTCATTATAGAAGCAGCACATTAAATGTTATTTTTTGTACTACGTGATCTGTGTTTTTAAGTTTTTTTATTTGATCAGGCAATTCACACAGATGGCATCCTTAACACGTCTACCACTCTCAACACTCCTCGTCTCAAATGCACTCTCCTCAACTGTAGATCGGCCTCGAAACACTCTGCCGCTATTGCTGATCTCCTCTTATCAACGGATCTTGACCTAATCATCTTGACCGAAACCTGGCTAACTGAATCTTCGACACCTATAATGGGCATTCTGGTTCCTCCCAACTACCACATTATCAGGCTAGACAGAGTAGGCAAATTAGGTGGTGGAATCGCATGCATCTACAGGAATAATCTCTCTGTTCAGAATGTCAATTCTACCTCCCTACCATCCCCAACAACCTGGAAATACATCTGCCTTGACATTATCAGTGAGGGCAAACCGATATGCTCTCTTCACAGCATCTACCACCCACCCAGGGACAACTTCACCTTTTCCCAACAAATCATGGATATGATCTCAACCAATTCCGGACGGCAGCTCACCCAAATATACCTTGGTGACTTCAACCTCCACTGGAATGATTGCAAGGACGCAGTGGTAAATAGTCTTAAAAACTTCCTCGATGCCCTCAACCTAACCCAAATATGCAACAGCCCGACCCACGAGAAAGGTTCTATCCTCGACCTGATCATCTCCAAAGAGGAATTTATCCAACTCGACTCCATCCAACCCTGTGACTGGTCAGATCATCATACTGTCACATTCTTTATCAATGAAAAAGTTAAAGTTAACCCGGCTCAAGTACCCAAACCCAAAGACTGGAAAAGAGACATGAAAAAACTCAACCCAGACTCTCTACCCCCTAACAGGTGCAATCTCTTACTGCCACCGACAGGCGATACGGACGTTCAAACACTGACTGACCATTATCTCAACGCAATGACCTCTATAATTAATGAGGCTGCTCCTATGCAGCTAAAAAGAGCCTCTACTAAAATCTCTAATCCATGGTACGACGGGAGACTCAATGATGATAGACGAGACATGCGAATGGCAGAGCGTACCTGGAGATCAGCTCCCTCGGCAATGCACCTAAAAAATCTGAAGAAAAAGAGAAACGCCTACTTCAGGAAAATAAAACGCTCAAAATCAGACTTCTTCAGCCTCCAGCTCGACCAAGCAAAAAACCGTCCGAGAAAACTGTTTGAGCTAATCAGATCACAATCCAAGGATCAACCCCAACCACTCATCACTGCGCGTGAGGCACCATCCTGTGAAGACTTCACTGCTTTCTTTACCCAAAAAACTGACAACATAAAGAGCGATCTCCTCATTGACGCAAGCCTCTACTCCAAACCCCAGCGCCTAGCAGCCACTGAACCAAAAAACAATGCCACATGGTCAACCTTTGGCACATACTCAGAAGAAGAAATTGGCAAACTGCTCAGCACCCTGAAACCATCCAACCACCTCACGGACCCCCTGCCTGCTGCAGCAGTAAAAGACTTTACCCCCTTTCTTATCACTCTCTGGACTAAAATTATCAACAGCTCTCTCCAACAAGGAAGCATACCTGACTCCCTAAAAGTTGGTCAGGTCACACCTCTCCTAAAGAAACCTACAGCCGACCCCTCTGATCTCAACAATTACCGTCCCATTACCAATATTCCCACTCTCGCCAAACTGCTGGAAAAATGCGCACAACTACAATTGTCTAAACACATTGAACAATTTGATCTCCTCAACCCGCACCAGTCAGGCTTCCGCGCGGGGCACAGTACAGAAACGGCTATGACTCACATAATTGACGACGCACTTCAAATGCTAGACCAAAACGACACCTGCCTCCTCATCCTCCTTGATCTCTCCTCAGCATTTGATACCGTTAAACATGAGAATCTACTTGAGCTCCTAAACACAAGAATGGGCTTATCTGGAACTGTTCTCAAGTGGTTCACCTCCTTTCTTCACAACAGGTCGCAGAAATTCAAGAGCAACAACCTGATGTCTTCGCCAATACCCGTAACGCTAGGTGTCCCCCAAGGATCCTCTCTATCCCCAACTCTGTTCAACCTAGTCATGGAACCGCTCACCACCTTGCTACAAGCATCCAATGTACACTTTCACATGTACGCAGATGATACCCAACTTTATCTCAAATTACAGTCCCCCAAGGACATCTTACTCCTGAACTCAACGATCAGATGCACCCAATCCTGGCTGGCAGATAATCATCTCAAACTCAATGCCCTGAAAACAGAGTTCCTTCTGATCTCACCTCCAGCGAAGGTCTCCACCATTCAAATTTGGCTTAAAGACCTAACCGCACTCAATGTCCAACCCACCATCGTGGACTCAGCAAAATCCCTAGGCATAACACTCGACACCAATTTGAACATGCAGCAACATATCAGCAAGGCAACAAAGGAAGCAGACTTCCAGATCAGCACTCTGAGGAAACTTAAACCCTACCTCCCAGCCAAAGACTTCCAAACAGCAGTACAAGCACTAGTCATTCCTCGAATTGAATACGGCAGCATCGCCCTCTGTGGACTCCCCCTAACTACAACCGCACCCCTAAGAGCTTCTCTAAACGCTGCAGCGAGACTCATCACTGGGTCAAAAAAACACTCTCATATTACCCCTGACTTGAAATCCCTGAACTGGCTGCCATTTGAAGCTAGAATACATCTGAAAATCGCCTGCATGACACACAAGGCGGTACATCTAAACTCACCCGGATACCTCGCTCAGAAACTGACAATCTCTGGAGGAGCTAGAAACACCAGAGGCACAAACAATCTTCTGTTGAAACCTCGAAGATTCCGGAAGGAAAAAACATATAAGCGCTCCTTCTCGGGAATGGCGCCTAGGATCTGGAACTCTCTCCCGCCCGAAACCAGGCTTATCTCTTCCACCACACTCTTTAAAAATGAAGTAAAAGCTATCCTCATGGCTAAATACACCTGAAATATTATCTTGACCACTATTAATACTCTGCACCGATCTATACTACATGTTTGACCCTTTTGATTATTTGTATGAACTGTCTTATTACTCACATGTTTGGCTTTGTAGCCACCTATTTGTACCATTCTGTACTCATGTCATGTTGGGCTTAGTTGCCACCTATTTGTATTAATTGACCTATTGATTTATCTGTTAACCATGCTCCCTCATGTACTTCTCTTTGTAAAGCGCTCTGATATCTGCAAGGATCTTGTCCGCGCTATATAAAACTTTCAAAATAAATAAATAAATCCCACGTCTCACTAGATATGCATGCACTTTATAGCGTCTGGACATCGTGTGGAGCCCCCTAACATTCCAAGTGATGCACTTTAGGTCAGATAATACCCCCATTGACATCCTCCCTCAGCTTTATTTCCATCATGTTTCTCCAGCTCACACCAGCTGCAACCGTGCCCACCCCCCCCAACATTCCACAAAACACCCAACACCCAAACCCCCAGAACAGGAACCAATAGTCTCGCACCAGTCCCCGTCCAAACCTCAATAACCATGTAAACAAATCTACCCTGCAGTAGCCACCACAGGTTGCCTTAAGGGCAAAGAGGTACGCGGCAATTCGCCGATAGGCGGCAGCTCCCGCGTCCGCTCCCCGCACCATGATCCCATACAGTGGCATATGACAACAACAGTAATCAAAAAGGGTACCACACAGTTCTGTCTCTGCAGTAAGCGATTACAGGCCATTTTGCATCCCAGGGATCCCGCTCAACACAGATCATCCGCAGTGCGAGGCGTCATCTCCGCGCCCACAGTACTATCAGCATCAGACAGTTCAGTCCCAGATTGACCTTTGTCGTCATCCGATGCCAGGCCACCGTTCAGGTCCTCCGTCTGCGACCCGGTGATCGCCGCCGTTGCTGCCAGTGCTCCCTGTTTGTCCGCTGCTAATTGCGCCCGCAGCAGGGCTTGCTGTGTTCTGTACCTCTTGCGGATGCGTTGCGACTTGCGCACCCTCACCTGTTTGGGCCTACCATCCGCCGGCTTGTCCCTTCGGTCTGTTCCCGCCCTGTAGGACTCAAGCCAAGACCAAGCGTCGTCAGGCGACAAAAAGAACTGTGTCGTGCCATCAAGGATGATCCGCAGCTTGGCCGGGAATAGCAGGGAGTATTGAATCCCTTCCGATCTCAGTTCCTTCTTCACCGCTAGGTACGATGCCCTGCGACGCTGAATATCCTGCGTATAGTCCGGGAAAATTGTGACCGAACTATTCTCCACCTCGAAGGGCCCCTTGGAGCGTGCATTTTGGATCAATAAGTCCCTGTCCTTGTAGTGGAGGACACGCGCCACCACAGGCCTAGGAGGACGTCCCAACAATGGCGGCGCGGCCGGGACCCTGTGCACCCGCTCAAGAGTAAAGAAGGAGGACAGACCCTCAGGGGCCACCTGAGTTTTGAACCAGGTCTCCAGGTAGGAAAGCATATCCTTCCCCTCAATTTTCTCCGGCAAGCCAACCACCCTGACGTTGTTGCGCCGGTTCCTGCTTTCCACGTCCTCCGCTTTCTTCTCCAACATATTCAGTCTCTGCAGCGCATCCTCCAGTTTCCGCTCAATAGTCACTACCACAGGTTTCAGATCTCGCACGACCAGTTCAGTGTCCTTCACCCTATCCACCAGCTTCGAGTGATCAGCTTTCAGGAGGCCCAGTCCTGTCGCGACCTGGGCAATATCATCATGTAGGGAGTTTTTGGTTGCCGCGATGGCCTCCAGAATCTGATCTAGGCGCTTGTTCAGGCGCACTTCCTACTCCGAGCCCTCCATTGTTTCGGCACCTGCTGGAGCAGTGCCCCGTGCCGCGCCGTCCACGTCTGCGGTCTTCGGTTTCATCCCGGCAGGAATACCCTCTACGGAGCCCCCGGTAGACACCTTCCGCCACGACCAGGTGCAGCCAGGCAGCAACGATCCCTCTGACCCACCCAGGAAAAGGGTCACCAAGCCAGTGTACACTCCGCAGAGCAGTCAGTGTCTGAGCCGTGAAACGGCCTAGCTGCTGTCCCAACCAGAGCGCCGTCTATGTGAGCTGTAGGCTGTCGCGGCGGGCCGGGGTCTTGACCCCCGCGACTCCCGTAGTCCCCCTTCCAGACAGCCCATCCCGGACCCCCCCGGCGTATCTCCCTGCTCTCGTGGAGTCCTGCCCTCACTTTGCCGCCGAAGGCGGGCCTCAGGTCGTACCCACCGCACAGCCTCTGGCGTCAGGGATCACCACCTCAGGGTTCAGGTCCCCGGGCGCAATGCAGCCAGTTGTTCGCGCGCACCCCAGCTTATCACAGCGGGCTACAGGTCTTCAAGGCCTCCCTCCAAGCTCTCGATGAGGCCGCCAGCTGCCACAGTCACAGTACAGCCCCAGACATTCAGGCAGTGTACCAGCAGGGGGGTTGCACATCCGTCACCCGAACACGTCCTCAGGTCTCGCCCTCGAGCAGTGCACCCGCCTCAGTCCTTGCACTGCACCAGCTTTGAGGGGCCCTCCGTGCACCTATCGCCGCAGCAGCAGGCCACCTCCTAGCCGAGGTCCCGTCGGCACCAGCTGCTTAGGCGCCGCCGATTCACCGCCGCCAGGAGCTCCAGAGTCTTCCTCGCCAGCGTCCGCTGGGCGCCTCGCCCAGTCTCCGCTCTATGAGCGCCCCGGCACCTCTCCTCACCAGTCCCCCGGCCGAGTGGCCGGTCACGGTTGTCTTCCGCCTCGGCGCCTCAGACCACCGCCATTTTGCGCCGCTCTATGGGGTCAGCCAACCGCCGCTCTGCAGCTTGTCCGCAAAGACACTCCAGGGGCCGCCCGAGCCCGGGCGTCCGTGCAGCACAGCTTTCCTCCTCGAGGCGGGTGGCCTCCACCGCCCTGGAGCTCAGTAGACCAAGCGGTCCGGTCCGACCACGAGCGCCGCCATCTGGAGGGCTCCTCCTTCCGCCCACTCGTCCCGGGTCCGCGAGGCAGAACGCCGGCCTCCGGCCCTTCCAGGAGTCAGCCGTAGGCGCGAGGCGTCGCGCAGATATTCCGACCAACGTCCGTCGTCGGCAGCCACAAAAAAAACCCGATTTTCAGGAGTTTTGCGGGATCGAGCGCGGAGCTATCGTCTCACGCCGCCCGCTCCTTCGGCACTCAAGCCACGCCCTGTAATGTTTTGCTATGCAATGATTTCCATGTTAGCTTTGAAAGTGACAGACACAGGAATGAAAGTGTTGCTCTTATCTGCAGGTTGCACCATGTTGCATTTGCCGTAATGTGGACCTATCAGATCGTAGATACTACCGTGCTATGGGATGGGGGTTGACAAGGAATTAGTGCTCTCTGTCCTTTCTTGGAAAGTCAACGGACTGGGTGACAAAATAATGAGAGGTATTGTCAAACAGTATCTGAAGAGACAGTCCCCGGACCTTGTTCTGCTGCAGGAAACCCACTTGGTGGACAACAAAAGCAATGCTCTTAATAGGTGGGGATACCGGCTCCTGGTGCATGCCGATGATACCACTGTTTCTAGGGGTATGTGTATTCTGATTAAAAAAGGCACACCCTTGATAGTACACAAGACATGGACAGACCCGGGGGGCGGTTTGCTGTGGCCGATGCCCATGGGAAGGGAGAGCTCTTAATGTTGTTTCTGTTTATCTGCCACCGGCACTGGGTAGGGACGCCTTAGTAGATCTGGGCAAAGTATTGACCAGACTCCCAGATGGTACATTGATAATGGGCGGAGATTACAATATGACTATGGATGATACGATCGACAGATACCTGCAGAGACAGGGAGCCGTACCAAACGAACTTATGGCAGAATTCACCACGGCAATGGGCCTCTCAGATGTGAGGCAAGAGTTACAAACAGCGGATTCCAAATATACATACTTTTCCAGTGTACATGGTAGTCTTTCCCGAATTGATTATTTTTTAATTAATGAATTTATTTTAAGGTTTTATAGAGCGTGAACCAGACCCGTGAGGGTATCAGAGCGCTTTACAGGTATACAAGAGGCATAGGAGGGGAGGATATCAAAGGGATACAAGGGTTATGTACATTATGTAGGAAAAAACAAACAAAAAAAAACCAATCAAACCAGGCAGTCTCAAGTTCGAGATTCATTTTGGGATAAAAACAGGTAGAGAATAATATACAGGTAGAGTTATTAAACAAGAGAGTAGGTTGTCTCAGCTCCCGGATGGGAAGCCCAGAGGGCCGGGAGGTAGCATCCGGGAAAGTCAAGGATAAAGCTGACATGGCGGGTGGTGCAAGGTGGTAGAGTAGATTGAAATGCGGTCGTTAGGCAAGGAATTTGCCCATTAGGAACATTTTGGTCTCCTTTTTGAAGCGTGCAAAAGATGACAGTCTTCTGATGGTGGGCGGGACAGAGTTCCACATTCTTGGAGCGGCCCCAGAGAAGGCCCGGTTGTAAGTTTTCTTTTTCCGTGAACTAGCTGGTTGGAGGAGAAGGTCTCTGGCAGACCGTGAGTTTCGGGTCTCTCTGGATATTACGAGTTTCTGGGCAAGGAAAGCAGGGGAATTAGAGTATAAAACCTTGTGAGTAATGCAGGCCATCTTAAGTTGGATTCTGGCCTCGAGAGGAAGCCAATTCAGGGCTTTCAGGTGGGGGGAGATGCAGTCGAATTTCCTTGAACCGGTTAGGAGTCTGGCGGCGGCGCTGAGGCAGGCTTTCAGTGGGGCCAGAGAGTTCATTAGGAAGACCTGCGAGAGTAGAGCAGTCGTATTCTAGTCTAGAGATGACTAGTGCCTGGGTTGCCATTTTTAGGTCGGGAGGGTCGAGGAAGGGTTTCAAGTTTCTTAGGTAACCGAGGTGAAATCTGGCAGCTTTGGCCATCGAATTGATACGGCCACGGATGTTCAAGCTTCCGTCTAGAGTTATTCCTAGGGATTTAGCAGAGTCCACAATGGTAGGAGAGCTGTTTAGTGCTGTGATGGCCTTGATCCATTCTTGGATGTCTGGATTAGTTTTGGGTGGGGAGATAAGAAAAAACTCATTTTTTTTTGCGATAAGTTTGAGCTGGTTAAAGGTGAGCCAGTGGACAGTCAGCTTCAAGGCCTCATTCAGGGAGAGAATGTCCTTAGGAGAAGAGATTTTTATGTAGATCTGTGTGTCATCAGCATACATGTGGTAGGCAATATTGGCGGTGCGTAGCACCTCTGCGAGTAGTTCCAGGTAAAGATTGAAAAGGGTAGGGGACAGGGTTGAGCCTTGAGGAACTCCCACCGTGATCGTGGAGGGAGCGGATAAGTTGCCGTTAATTAGGATTCTCTGTGAGCGATTCTGGAGGAAGGACCGGAACCATTCAAGAACGGTGCCATCCAAACCCATCCTGAGTTTGAGGCGTTCAAGGAGTGTTTCGTGGTTGAACGTATCGAAGGCCGAAGATAGATCTAGGAGGATCAGGCGACAAGTATTGCCTTGGTCCAGGGCTTGAAGAGCATCATCCACAATGTGGAGGAGGGTGGTTTCGGTGCTGTGTCCAGGTCTGAACCCGGATTGGAAGTCCTCTACTAAGTGAAAGTTAGAGATGTGTAAGCTCAGCTGCTGTTGCACACATTTTTCCAGAACTTTGGCTAGGAGTGGGATGTTGTATATAGGTCTATAGTTGTCAAGGGAGGGAGGGTCCAGCGTGTTTTTTAAAAAAATGGGAGCGACTTGGCCAGCTTTGAGAGAGTCAGATATCGATCCCTGTAGGAGGGAGGCGTTGATTATTGCAGTCCAGGAAAGGAAGATAGCCTGAGAGGTGATGGCTAGGCAGTTAGAGGGGAGAGGATCATTGAAGTGATTGTTTGGGTTTAGGGAGGAAAGAATTTTCGAGACGGAGTGGTCATCATAGACATTGAAGCTGGACCAATGGGCATGATTTTTGGGTGATGTCTGGTAGGGCAGCGCAGAGAGAGCCAACGGAGTTAGGGAGAGAGTTGCGGATTCAAGTTCGATTCCTAAGGCAGATATTTTGTTGCAGAAGTAGGAGGAGAATTATTCGCAAGAAATTAGCGATTTAGGAGTTTCTTTAGAGGTCTTTGCTAGTTTGTTGGATTGGTGTTTGACCAATTCGAATAATTTTAAAGGTCTATTTTTGGTGTTATCTAATTCTGTTCTGAAGAACTCTTTTTTGAGTTGAGGATTTTCCTATTGTAGGCATTTCTGGCCTGTCGGAGAAGTTTTAGGTGGACTGCTGACGGGTGCTGTTTCCAGTTACGTTCTGTCTGCTGAAGGGATCTCCTCTCCTTGTTGAGGGATTCGTTGAACCAGGGATTCCGGTCTTTAGTCTGGGTTCTTTTGAGTTTGAGCCGAGCGAGGTCATCAAGAATGTTGGCTATGGTGGAGGAGTAATGTTCAGTGAGGCTGTGGTCCGAGGTGAGATGAGGGGGGATGGGAGGTCAGTCTCACAGCGCTCAGCCAATTGTACATGATCTAGGTTATTGGTGTCTCTAACCCATCGTTTGGGGAATACGGGTTGTGGTATCCATGTCTTGTGGGTGCCAGGCAGAAGGAAGGAAATAGCTGGTGGTCGGACCAGTCTCATGGGTCTATAGAGATAAGTTTGACTGCTGATTCTTTGGCGATGATCCAGTCCAGAGTGGAACCTTACATGTGAGTAGGGAGTGTGCAGGCTTGGGTAAGGGCTAGGTCGGCCAGGAAGTCTCTGATGGCATTGACCTGCGGATCTTTGGGGTCGCTCCAGTGCAAGTTGAAATCACCAAGGAAAATGTAATTAGAGTTAGGGCAAGGCTTGGTTGTAATGATTTCCATAAGTTGGTCAGTGAATGTGTCATTTTGCCTGGGGGGTGGTAAAACATATGTAGTCGGCACAGTTGAGTGTTGTTGTTGCAAATAGAGAGTGCAAGGTATTCAAAGGAGTCTGTAGGATCACCCAGAAGTTCTGTAACAAGGAGGGAAGAACGATAGATGCAGGCAATGCCACCTCCTTTTTTTTTGATTGCCTGTCTAGTCTTACGATGTTGTAATTGGGTGGGACTAAGAGGTCTAGGCAGGGCGAAGAGGATTCGGTGAGCCAAGATTCCGTCAAGATCGCTAAGTCCGATTTATGGCTCAGGATGAGATCAGCGATATCCGAGGCGTGCTTTACTGCAGAACGGCAGATAATTAGGAACTCGGATAGATGATGGTCAGAGTGTGTGTCGTGAGTAGCAGCAGAGATGGGGACCTTCGCTAGGTTGCTATTGACCACTCCTCTGATACGGATGGGAGAGGGTCTGTTGGAGTTGGCTGCAACCGTGCGGATAGGGTGTGATGAGTACAGGCTCAAGGCGTGTGATGGCCAAGCATAGTGCTGCCCAGCATAGGTTGCATGAGCTGAGAGATAGGGCAGGGAAGACACTAGCCTGGTTGGAAAGGAGGGAACAGGGTAAGAGGTGGGTGCCTCAACTAACGTCGCCTAGCGGAGATGTCCTCCATCACCCCAAGGATATCATAGAGGCATTTGCAGGTTACTTCGAAAGAGTATATTCTCCCTCCACTGCAGAGAACTCACGCCAGCTTCTAGCGGATAGTGACGTGGCAACTCTCTCGGAGCTGGATAGGGATGTATTGGATGAAGATCTGACAAACGAGGAAATCCAGAAAGCTATTGACCAAATTAAGTCTGGGAAGGCAATGGGGCCAAATGATACCCCCTTTGAGTTCCTTAAGGTCATGGCCTCTCAGGTTGTCCCACATTTGCGGCAATGTATGAGGAAAGCTGTGAGAAGGGAGTTCTGCCAGCAGACCAACGTCTTGCTAGCATTGTTGTTATTCATAAAGCGTGGATGACTGTAGCTCGAACAGGCCAATCTCGCTGATAAATGTAGAGGCAAAGATCTTGGCAAAAGTACTTGCCACGCGACCTGGGACAATAATTTCCTCCCTGGTGCACCCAGATCAATCTGGGTTCATGCCTGGGAGAAACACGGCACTTAACATACGACAACTGCATAATGTGATGGTGCGAAGGTATTTTTTGAGAGAAGATGCAGCTATATTGTCCATGGATGCCTCCATGGCATTCGATTCGATTGAATGGCCATATCTTTTTCAAGTTCTGGTGAGAGTTGGGTTGGGCCCTAAATTTATAAGATGGGTGAAGCTGCTATACACTAACATCCAGGGGCAGGTGAGAGTTAACAACTATACATCCCGAACGTTCACGCCATGGAGAGGCACCAGACAGGGGTGTCCATTGTCTCCGATGCTGTTTTCCCTTATGCTGGAGCCCCTGGCGGCTTGGATCTGTCGTGATGTTATGGTGCGGGGTTTCAGATGGTCATTGGAGTGTGAGGATAGAATATCCCCATATGGCAATGACATATTGCTCTACCTTGCCTCCCCGTACAAATCTATACACACTGTTCTCAATATTGTCACAAACTTTGGGAAGTACCCGGGATACGCAATTAACTGTGGTAAATCTGTGTTGTTTGTGTTACATGGACAGACTCCCCGTCTCCCTAAAGACTGCGTGTTAGTGGTCGCAGTAGATGGATTTAAGTATCCGGGAGTCTTTATCACGTCAGACCCGGCTCTCTTTTACAGCCGCAATTTGGCACCCCCATTGGCTAGATTGAGAACGGACATTAAGCACTGGCGGTCGCTGCCTCTGTCTCTGGTGGGCTGCCCTGCTCTTTTCAAAATGTTGTCGCTCCCGCGATTTTTATATATTCTCCAGAACTGCCCGCATTGAATTCCAGATGCGTACTTTGTAGCGGTTGAACGGGAGGTACGTACACTGTTATGGGATGGTAAGGCCCCTAGAATTGCACTTCAGAAACTAATGAAGGGGTGGTACAATGGGGGGATAGCGTTGCCCGACATCAGGTTGTATTACTGGGCTTCTCAGTTGGTGGCCGTAAATTATTGGATGTACGCCCCGCCAACGGACCCGGCCTACGTCTTAGACAGGTACCAGATGGATCGCTCGGGCTATCTGGATGCCCTGTATTCCCGCACCAAGAAACAAAGATACATTGGCCCAACACTGCCCAGGTGCAAATTTGGCGTCTGGCAAACTCGCGGCTGGGATGGGCTGGCATCCTCACTAAGGCAACGCCACTATGGTACGCTCAGAAATTAGGCATGCTGTGCTATCAACCAGCATTTGATAAGTGGGATGTAATAGGTATCTCGACAGTGAAAGATTTGGATAAAAAGGGAGCAATACTCAAATTTGAGGATCTCCGGAAGAGCTACCAATTGGCTCCGGGGGAGGTTTTCAGATACCTGCAAATCAAACATGCCTTACAGGCGGCCTTCCCGAGCTGCGAAGACATACCGGACTCATCGCCTCTGGAGGATCGCTTGCTAGATGGGTCACTGCAGTCTAAGGCAATATCCTTGACTTATAAAAAACGTAGTAATAATTTGCCAGATACCTTCGGCAAGCTCAAGGAGTAATGGGAGAAAGACCTGGGACCGATCGATGAGGAAGATTGGCGACTGGCTCTTATGTCACTTAGTGAAGCGGCCATCCCGCTTAGATTCAGATTAATACAACTCAGGATTTTGCACCGCTCCTATCTGACGAGGATTACGCTGGCCAAAATAGGGCCTAAGCAAGATGACCTATGTTTGAAGGATTGCAGGCAGCCAGCTACTTTCTTTCATACACTGTGGGAATGCCTGATGGTGTGGGATCTCTGGGAGAGGACCACGAATAATATGCAGTCTGCATTAGGGAAGACAGTGAACCTGACGCCCCGACTGGGTTTGCTTAACATATGGGAGGATGCAGACCTGACTGAAACCGAACAACAATTGGTGACGCTGGGATACACATTTGTAAAAAGAGAACTGGCAAGGGAATGGGGTGGAGTGGCACCGCCTACTGTGTCGGTGTGGCTGAAAGAGTTCGACAGGTGCATGATAGCGGAGAAAGAAGTCTTTATAACCAGAGGATGCCCGAAGAAATGGGATAAAAAATGGCTGAAATGGAACACTCACAGAGGAGAGATTTGTGTATCACCCATGGTGGAATTGGAAATGCGAAGATCTATAGACAGAGATGTAACTATTTAACATCTGTTTTCCCAACCTCTGTAACATGTATGGTGATGATTGCAACTTGCGGGTACTGTATGTAAACGCTGTATACTTGTCTGCCACGAACCTTTATCAATAAAAACAATTAAAAAAAAGGTCATGGATATATTAGAACAACTACATCTCGATGTATATCGAGGTACTGTGATAAATAAAATTGCCTTTCAATAATACTTTTTATATAGGATTTCTACCTTTATACATGTTGTATGAAAAGCTTGTTTTATTTTGTAGGGAATTTGTGGGGGCATATTGGGGCAATAGCCCCCCATATGCCTCCCCAGGGGGGTGGAAACATCACTAGGCGCTGACCATTTTATTGCAATGTGCCTTGCTTTAGATTTCGGGTCCTTGTGCAGCTAATACCTACGGAAACCTAGCACCTAGAGGAATCCAGGATGGAGTGACTTGTGTGGCTCTCACCAGGTTCTGTTACCCAGAATCCCTCGCAAACGGAGTAAAATTATACCTCACTTGTGTAGGTGGGCCAAGGACATGCGACTGGAAAGGACCAAAAACATAGGGATTAAAGGAATAGCACAGTGAACTCTAAGCGCTATATATTTTTTTTAATTCGTTTTTAGGCGATTCTACATTTGACACCCACATAAGTGTGATATCATTTTTATCTGGAGATAAAGGGGCAAAACTGTATGGGAGGACATTTGTGCCGGCATGGTGATCCCACACAGAAATGTAAGGAAAATTCAATTTCTATTTTTAGCTAGATTTGAGGTTTGCAGGGGATTCTGGGTAGGAAAACCTTGGGGGTTTAAGCAAGTTACACCCACCCTGGACTCCCCCGGGTGTCTAGCTTTCAGAAGTGTGTGGGTTTGGTAGGTGTCCCTAAATTGCCGCCAAGCCTGGGACCAAAAACGCAGGTGCCCCCTTCCAAACCAGGTAGTTTTGTGATAGATAATTTTGAAGTCTCTGCAATACCCTTTGGCCCCTTCCCTGCCGCGGGTACTTGGCCCAACCACACAAGTGAGGTACTTTTTTTATCAGGAGACCTGGAGGTACACTGGGTGGTAGGAAATTTGTGTCAGACTTGCGACCACACAACTTTCCCACAGAGAAATGTGAGAAAAATGTGATTTTTTTTCAGCAAAATTTCAGGTTTGCAGGGGATTCTGGGTAGGAAATCGTTGGGGGATCCACACAAGTCACACCTGTCTGGACTCCCCCAGGTATCTAGCTTTTCATAAATGTCTGGGATTGGTAGGTTTCCCTAGATGGCAGCCGAGCCCAGGATAAAAAACACAGGTGACTCCCTCACAAAACATGGTCTTTTTGAAAATCGATTATTTTGAAGTCTCCACAGTACGTTTTAGGCAGTTTCCTGTTGTGGGCACTAGGCTTACCCACACAAGTGAGGTAACATTTTTATTGAGAGACTTGGGGGAATGCTGGGTGCATGGAAGTTTGTGGTTCCCCACAGATTCCAGAACTTTCCATCACAGAAATTCGAGGAAATTCTTTTATATTTTTACAAAGTTTAAGGTTTGCAAGGGCTTCTGGGCTACAGACCCTAGTGAGAGCCACACAAGTCACCGCGTCCTGGATTTACCTGGGTGTCTAGTTTTCAAAAATGTATAGGTTTGCTAGGGTTCCCTCGGTGCCGGCTGAGCTACGGTTCAACATCCACATCTAGGCACAAAAAAGGGTCATTATTCACTGGAAAAATGTGATGTGTCTACACATAGCCTTTTGGGACGTTTCCTGCCGCGGGCGCTAGATCTACCAACACAAGGGAGGTATCATTTTTATCGGGAGGCTTTGGGGAATGCTGGGTGGGTGGAAGTTTGTGGATCCACACAGATTTCAGAACTTCCCATCACGGAAATGTGAGGAAAATGTGGTTTGTTTGACAAAGTTTGAGGTTAGCAAGGGATTCTAGGTAACAGAACCTAGTGAGAGACTCACAAGTCACCCCATCCTGGATTCCCCTGGATGTCTAGTTTTGCAAAATATATAGGTTTGATAGGTTTCCTTAGGTGCCAGAAGAGCCAGGGTCCAAATTCCACAGCTAGGTACATTGTGAAAAAAGGGTCAGTTTTCAATGGAAAAATGTGATGTATCCGCGTTGTGTTTTGGGCCTTTCCTGTCGAGGGCACTAAGCCTACCCACACAAGTGAGGTACCATGTTTAGGGAATGCTGAGTGTGTTAAAGTTAGTGACTCTCTACGGATTCCAGAACTTTACATCACAGAAATGTGAGAAGAAATATGTTTTTTTAACAAAGTTTGAGGATTGCAAGGGATTCTGAGTAACATAGCCTAGTGACAGCCACACAAGTCACTCCATCCTGGATTCTGATGTATGTCTAGTTTAAAAACAGGTTTGCTAGGTTTCCTTACGTGCCGGCAGAGCTAGGGTCCAAAACCCACAACTAGGCACTATGCGAAAAATGGGTCAGTTTTCACTGGAAAAATGTGATGCGTTCACATTGTGTTCTGCGACATTTCCTGTCATAGGCACTAGGCCTACCCACACAAGTGAGGTACTATTTCTATCGGGAGACTTTGTGAAATGCTGGATGTGTGGAAGTTTGTGGCTCTCCACAGATTTCAGAACTTTCCATCACAGAAATGTGAGAATTGTTTTTGTTGTTGACATACTTTGAAGGGATTCTGGGTAACATTGCCTAGTGAGAGCAACACAAGTCACCCGATCCTGGATTCCCATGTATGTCTAGTTTTCAGAAATGTATAGGTTTGCTAGATTTCCCTCGTAGTAGCAGAGCTAGGGTATAATGTACACAACTAGGCACATTGTGAGAAAAGTAGCCGTTTTCCCTTGAAAAATGTGATGTGTCCACGTTGCATTTTATGCCGTTTCCTGTCGCGGGTACAAGGTCTAACCACACAAGTGAGATACCATTTTTATTTGAAGACTTTAGGGAATGCTGGGTGGCTGGAAGTTTGTGGCTCCCTGCAGATTCCAGAACTTTCCACCATAGAAATGTGGGGAAAATTTGTTTTGTTTTTACAAAGTTTGAGGTTTACAAGGAATGGGTAAAAGGACCCAGTGAGAGCCACACATGTAACCCCGTCCTGGAATGCCCTGGGTGTATAGTGTTAAAAAATGTATAGGTTTGCTAGGTTTCCTTAGCTGCTAGAAGAGCTAGGGTCCAAATTCCTAGCACATTGCGAAAAACTGGCCAGTTTTCACTTGAAAAATGTGATGTGTCCATTTTGAATTTTGGGTCATTTCCTGCTGTGGATACTAGGCCTACCCACACAAGTGAGGTACCATTTCTATCGGGAGACTTTGGGGAATGCTGGCAGGCTGGAGGTTTGTGGCTTCCTGCAGTTTGCAGAACTTTCCATCACAGAAGTCAGAGGAAAATATTCTTTTTGACAAAGGTTGAAGGTTGCAAGGGAGTCTGGGTAACAGAACCTAGTGGGAGTCATACAAGTCACCGCATCCTAGATTCCCCTGGGTGTCTAGTTTTAAAGAATGTATAGGTTTCTAGGTTTCCCTACGTGCCGGCTGAGCTAAGGTCCAAACTTCACAGCTAAGCACATTGCAAAAAAGGGTCAGTTTTCACTGGAAAAATGTGATGTCTTCACGTTGCGTGTTGGGACGTTTCCTGTTCTGGGCACTAGGTCTACCCATACAAGTGGGGAATGGGGAATGCTGCATGTGCGGAAGTGTGTGGCTCTCCACAGATTTCAGAACTTTCTATCAGAGAAATGTATGAAAAAACTTGTTTTTTTACAAAGTTTGAGGTTTGCAATGGATTCTGGGTAACAGCCTAGTGTGAGCCACTCAAGTCACCTCATCCTGGATTCCCATGGACGCCAAGTTTTCAAAAATATATAGGTTTGCTAGGTTTCCTTAGGCACCGGTAGAATTAGGGTCTAAAATCCACAACTACTCACATTTTGAAAAATGGGTCAGTTTTCATTGGAAAAATGTGATGTGTCCACGTTGCCTTTGGGACGTGTCCTGTCATGGGCACAAGGCCTACCCACACAAGTGAGGTACCATTTTAATCTGAAAACTTTGGGAAACGTTGGGTGTGTGGAAGTTTGTGGATCCACGCAGATTCCAGAACTTTCCATCATAGAAATGTGAGGAAAATGTGTTTTTTTGTTTTAAAAAGTGTGAGGTTTGCAAGGGATTCTGGGTAACAGAACCTGGTGAAAGCCACACAAGTCACTCCATCCTGGATTTCCCTTGATGCCAAATAAAAAAATGTATAGGTTTCCTTAGGTGCTGGCAGAGCTAGGGTCCAAAATCCACAGCTAGGCACATCACGAAAAAATGGTCAGTTTTCACTGGAAAAAAGTGATGTATGCATGTTGCCTTTGGGACGTTTCCTGTAATGGGCACAAGGCCTACCCACACAAGTGAGGTAGCATTTTAATCTTGAGACTTTGGGAAATGTTGGGTGTGTGGAAGTTTGTGGATCCACACAGATTCCATAACTTTCCATCACCCAAATATGAGGAAATTGTTTTTTTGTAACACAATTTGAGGTTTGCAAGGGATTCTGGGTAACAAAACCTAGTGAGAGCCACACAAGTCACCCCATTCTGGATTTCCATGGGTGTCTAGTTTTAAGAAATGCATAGGTTTGCTATGTTCCCTCGGTGTCGGCTGAGCTAGGGTCCAAAATTCACAGCTAAACACTTTGCAAAAAAGGTGTCAGTTTTCACTGGAAAAATGCGATGTGTCCACATTACATGTTGGGGCGTTTCCTGTCGCAAGAACTTGGCCTACCAACACAAGTGAGGTACCATTTTTATCAGAAGACTTGGGAAACACAATATTAGAACAAGTGTTATTACCAATTGACTTTCTTTGTGTTTCTGCCTTCCAAATGTAAGACAATGTGTAAAAAAACAGTCATTTTGAAAAATGTCCTCTAATTCACCTGCTTGTATGGGTACCCACAATTTCGCAGATGTGAAAATAACCACTGCTTCTAAACTCTACATTTTGTTCCCATTTCATAAATATATATATTTCATTGGTACCTATTTTTCACTCTTTATATTTTACCAAATGATTTGCTCAGTTTTTGGCTCTGGGTACCTCGGGTTCTTGGTGAATCTACATGTTCTATATATCCGCACTACCATATGGGTCCAGCGGACGTAATGGTATATTGCTTTAAAAAATCTGCCATACTTAGAAAAAGTTATAGGTGGAAATGTTGGCACAAATGGCTGTTTTTTCCAACTCAATGTCAATATTATTTTCATTCAATTGTTAGTTTCTATACAAAACCCTTGAAGGATCTACACAAATGACCTCTTGCTGAATTCAGATTTATGTCTACGTTTCAAAAATGTATAGTTATACAGGATCCATTATTGATTTCATACCCATTTCTACCACTAACTAGAAGGAGGTCAAAAGCCCAAAAATAGGCTACTCCCAAGTAAAATTCCAAAAGTGTGCAGTAACTTTTAGTTTTCTGACAAAAGTCTGCCTGTTTCTGAAAAGCTGGGAAGATCGTGATGTTAGCACCACAAACTCTTAGTTGATACATTTTGCAGGGAAAAAAAGAGACACTTTCTTCTGCTGCACTTTTTTCCCCTCTTTCCTAAAAAAGAAATTTGCTGTATTTTGGCCAATTTCTTGGTCAACTCCAGGGGAATCCACAAACCCTGGGTACCTTTAGAATCCTCAAAATGTTGGAAGAAAAAGAAGCAAATGTTGTGTAGATTCCTCATGTGGACAAAAAGGTACAGGGGCCTAACCACGAATTAACCCAACTAGCGGAAAAAAAGGCTTAGCGCGGGGTAGGGGGACACCTAGCAGCGAAGTGGTTAATGGGTTAATGCAAACAATATAGTGAAAAACATGTAACATACACTAACAAACACTATTTATTATACATTTATATTGTAACAAACTTCTTTTATTTAGTGTTGTTCAGATGTAAGTAACACCAACATTACTAATATATGCTATCATTTATGACACACTGGAGTGTAGATTAGTATTTTCATTTGATCATCATGCAACACTGGAAAATCAAATGGATTGTGAAAAAAAACATATGGAACTGTTCAACTGTTAGTTTAACTGCAATTGGTAAACATGTCCCAATATGTAACTACTTTGCTTAGCTAATGCAGTACATTTCTTCATACGTCATCAACCATGCTAGGCCAGATAATGATGTATCTACTGTAGGTAGTATGTATTATATGCACTCCATATTTGGCAAATGTTAACCTCCGAACCTACAATTATAATTGTGGATTTAGTATAAGAATGTAACAGTTTCTTAATTCTGTGTTTGAATGGTAACTTAGTATCATCACATTCAGTCCATGCTGTATTGTTTCTTAAACATGTGCTGTAATGACCACAAAATGTGTGTTCCCCATGGTGGAAATTTATTGCCGGACAAGTGAAAGTGTGTCCAGTAATTGGAATTTGAGTAGCAGTGAAAATGGTTATTACAGTTTGAATCTTATTGTTATCTGCAGCACTTCTTTGTATTACAAAACATAACTACTTGTTCAGCATAGTTGTTGCAACTGTTGACAGAAGTTGACATCCACAATTTGTACAAAAGTTAAAGGTCACAGCTTGCTATATCAATTTCTTAAAATATAAAGATTTACAATCTGGAATAGGAAGATATATAAATCTTTCAAATTCTGTGTATGTTGAGAAAGCATCTATGCATAGTAAACATTCATGTTCACAACAGTGCTCGCGTGACAGTCCAGGCATGGTGGGCAGAACATGTGCCCCCAGCTACACTTTCCAATGGGCTAAAACGTCCGGGCCCTGTTTGGGGACCATTCCCTGACTTTCCGCCAATCTTTCCATGGTGGAGTTCCCGCAATGAAAAGGTAGTCGGAAATGCAACTTATAATTCAGTCAGTGGTGCCTACATTGGCACTGCCACCATACCCCGCTGCTTTCCCGACTGTTTCTGCCTTGGGATCCATGATCCTGTTGGTGGGCGCGGTCTTGAGGCGGACATACGATGGTCCGACTCCTCTACTCGTAATAGGGCGGTCAGTCCGACGGGTTATCGGTGGTCAGACTGCCACCGCTGGTATCTGTTGGTCTTGATACTACCATACTCATAATCAGGCCTTATATATCTCTAACACCACTTGTAGATTGGCACAATTGTTTATTGTACTGACGTTCTGAATACAAAGTACTTACAGTTTAAAAAAAGGCATATCTGTTTTTCCCAAAAAGTAAGCTTTTCACTAAAGGTAAATATAATAGCAAATTAATAATAACACTACTAAAGTAGTTAATCCCAATATTGTTGCTAAACTGAAAGCCTAGAATTTCGAGCTGTTTTTCTTCTTCTTTTTTTATGGGACTGAGCATTTTGTGAAGCCTCATCTGTTCTTTTCTTTTATATATATTTTAGGTTTACATGTTACTGGATATTCACCAGTTGAAGGAGTATATCTCTGTCTTAAACTATTAAATTTGCATAAATACTAGGCCAGTGGTATTGTTTTAGGTATTGTAGGCGCCAGTCAGAATATCACACTGATATAGAAAATTCAGTATTGAAAACGGTGCTATAAGGTAAAGAGAACCACAACCCTCTTTAAGTTTGGCAAAGGCCTATACATACGAAAAAGAACTCCCTAGCACACGTAAAATATCAAGTATTTTTACAATGTTTCCGAGTTATACATTCATCATTCTTGCATTCAGAAATGGCTCATTACAAACATACCCCAGACAGGCCTAAATAAGGGGGAACAGGGCCTAAATCGCCCTACACCAGGATCAGAGTAATAGATTTTAATGATGTTCTGATATTACAAATGCAACATTATGTATCTAATATGTTCTATGTCGCTTACAATACTGTATGTGTAACATGATTATGCTAATCACATCCCTTGTAATGAACCACATAGGAAGGAGAGACTATTTAGGAGCACCGTCCTTAGAACACAAGCAACAACGGAGCATGATAAGGATTGAACACCAATCACCTAATCACGTAGCATTCAGATACAATTATAAATATGTAATTGGTAATATGAGATACTTTTGACACCAAATATAGTCATAAATTCTTTATGCACTACAACAGACCATCAGATTACTATTAGACAAATAACTTATGTATTTTACTAATCTGGCAAAGAAGAGAATTATAACGTTCCCATTCGGTCGGCTTTACACAATCTAGTATAGCTCAAGACGATAGAACAACATAGAGGAACTCCAACATGGCTGCGGTTACTACATACTCTGGTTGGGGAATAAGCAGAGTGACTTACATCACGTGAGATTACTACACTATTAGCCCCTTACGTAATGTAATCCTCTATAAATAAAATAGGTTAACAGTTAGCTACCAGACTATAATAGGTGCTCACTGTAATTTTAATTCCCTATGAGGAATATATGTCCTAAATCTTATATTACTTTTAGTTTAATAAAACGTGATATAAAAGAATAAATAAACAGGTGTTCAGTTTAATTGATATTTCCCATGAGGAATACAGATTCTAATACTATACGTAGATTAATATAACGTGATACAAAGAATACCCGATTAGACACTTTAAAATGGCCACTACAGTAACACACCCTGCTGGATGACAATTTCACCTCTCAGGCGGCTCTCGCGAGACCACGCGGAGGGCCTATGACGTGAACGGGAACTTAAATGTTTGCTGGTGAATTTAAGATACTATTAGTGCTAGTACACCGAAGAACCGGAGTCTTACGGGAGGACTGGGGACGAGGAAATATAACTATCGAACGGCGAAAGGTAGGCACAATACTGTCTTGTATGTTCTCAGACCGGGTCGGAGATATTTCATTCTAATTCGGTCAATAATATCGTTGCAAAGTAACTTGTTTCCGACATCAAAGCAGATTGTAACGTACTGTCTCACGCTAACTTGTAGCACGACGGTATTTTCACAAAATAGCCTGTATTGATTTTTTCGAGCACATAAGAACGTATTTATAACGCACTTCGGGGTAGAAGTTGCAGATACTTTAATGCAGGATTTAGGATTATCTGACCGAAATGCCATAGTTCTATCCTGGCTGCATTATTCTCGGCCTACGAACTAGTGAACTTGCTTTAAAGAAAAGTATGTACCATTATCTATATTAAGGAACTTTACTCCTATTTTTGAACGCTTGGCAAGCCCTTTTTTTGATATAATAACTACCTCTTATACGGAATAAGGGTAGCGTATTACATCTACTATTAGTACTTGTAGTAGATTTTATCAACAGAATACCTAGAGTGGTAATAATTAACTTCACGACAATATATTGTAGCTTTAATATGGACTCAGATTTCTCACAAACGAGTCTCTCTTGTACACGAGACGTTTCAATAATAATGAGGAATCCTACCTTATTCCTACATCCATCCAAATGGAATAACAGAACTAGGAAGCAACATACCCTGACTTCTTTATAAACCTACTTACGAATCCAAGATCGTCCCTAAACAGAAACCCACTGCGGGTTGGAATTATCACCGCAAAATAAGTAAGTAATGAAGAAATGTGTACTGACAAGTACAATAAATATGCCTAGAGCGAAGCTAAATTCTATACTGATGATTTCGAAAATCTCATCATATTTACAGATACGTCCGCATCACCAAAGAAAGCGGTATTTCAGGGAATTTTGATTTCACTATCACCAGCTATTATGCATGTAACGTCACACCGGCAACCGGTCTTTTCTGCACACCTATCCGAGAAAATAAGTTCCCAAGTAAATCAAATCACATCCTAAACACTATAAGACTTACAAGTAGATGCACCAATCATGGATATATCTATACTGCACATGGTCTCTCCATCTTACCATGAGTTCATAGACCTACTTAATACAGAGGTACATTATGTGTTATATGATAAATAACTATTAATATATGTAGCTTTAAAGTTTTCAAGGAACTAAATGAACTGACTAACCACCACCCAAGATGCTTGAATGCACAGCACTAATGCTTATCAATGATTCAACTTGGACAATAACTAATAGATAACAGTGTGATGAATTAACGGTGAAACAATGGGACTTTGTGTTAGGTCCTAAAAGAATATTGTATTTTCTTTTCTTTCACCTATGCAGCCTTGAGAAAGTCGTGGGTTACATTCCCAATGCAACGAAACACGTGTTTAAGAAACGACTGGACCCTATGAACAAGAATCATTTCTGAATGCAAGAATGATGAATGTATAACTCGGAAACATTGTAAAAGTACTTGATATTTTACGTGTGCTAGGGAGTTCTTTTACGTATTATATTTGCATACACAAGAATCGTCTGCAATAATTTTTGGTATCATCCAAATTTCTAATATATAGTCCTTGAAATGGTTTAATATAGGATAAAGCAACATATGCCATACCTTCCTTAAAAACAGTTGACCAAAGTTTAATTAATGCATAATTGAAGCTTACACCTTGAGATTTATGTATTGTCACAGCATAAACTAAATATAAAGGAAATTGTTCTTGTTGGTTATGTAAGTCTGTGATTAATAAAACATCTTGCCATTGCTCTTGCAATCTGTTTGAGCTCCTTAATATTGTCAAATTTGACAATAACAAAATCTATTTCATCATTACATTTACTTTGTATAAAGTGTAATATATGTCCCACTGCTCCATTTACAAGTCCTTTTTCTACATCTAAATTGTGTTGTAAAATAACAAATGTGTTTTTCACATAAATACATCTTCTTCTAATCTGGCTGTTCATGACACAGATTGCTCCATGTGTAATAATTTACTAGCTAATATTTTATATATAGGAATATTAGCTCCCTTATTTTCAAATGAATCTTTGTAAGGTTTATGTACAATTCCTTGATTTTCCATTGCTAACATATCCAGATTTAAATAATTGCATTTGTTTAGGGTTGGTATCAAACAAACAACAGATATTGCCTGAAAATTAAGGGAATGCATAACTTCGCCTGCACTTCTCAAATGTGGGAATAAAGTGGATATCCTTCTTGTCAGAAGTTTCTTTTTGGCACTGCCTGAGGTGTGGCGCCGCGGCTAGGGCGACTGACTCCAGAATCTGGGGATCACGGTCCGATCCCCGGTACCAGCGGCAGATTAGCCCAGCACCATGTGACTCTGGGCAATAGCTTGCTTAATCTTCCCGATGGCCCCCAGCGCCTAGAGACCCTTACGGGTGATTGTGCGCTTTACAAATGTGGATTATTATTGTCATCTGCTTGTCTCATATTTTGTGTAAGTTCACTGTAGGAAAAATGTAACCAAATATTAACTTTGCCTATACTGCCTAGGAAGTTGTGGGTTTCCTTAGCTTTGACAGTTTTAAAAATTGGGTCTCCTTTACCTGGAATCAGTTGAAGTAGATTGCCAAAAACAATAACATATTTACCACCAAACAGGTTTTGATGTTCAGTCTTCAGTATTTCTGTTGTACGTAAGTGAACAAAAGCTAGAATTAAATTGGATACCATACTAACCTCGTCTATAAGAAAAATGTGCAGCTTTTTCAGAACTCTACAAAGATCTTGTGAAGTATCAACATTTAGTTTTAAATATTCAAGTATATTATTGTGTTCCACAGGTACTAATAGTAGTCAATATAATTTATTCCATTAATATTATACGAGGCTAATCCAGTTGGAATGTAACTACACAAGATACGCTTGAATTGGTAAGTTGTTGAAGGTAAGCTGTTTTCATTTTTATGAGGAAACTTTTACTGGTGCCAGTTTGACCTGATAAATATTTTAATATTGGCTCATATTCGGAACATATATATAAACCATGTTCATTGTGTAGTCCATGATCAGCCTGTGCTTTAATTCCCTCAAATATTGCACATTGATCACAATTTAAATGTGGTAATGTGTACGCAAAGTTTTCTCTTTCCTTACACTTTTCTTCCATGGCAAGTTCTGCCTCACCCATAGCAGTTGTTCCTTCATTGATGTATTTGGCACTCTATTTGTGCTTCCAATATCACATAATATTTCCCAGTGGATTTATTTTTTATCTACAGTTTCTTGCTCCAACATGTCAACATAAATTATGAACTCAGGTACAATGATATTAGGTTTGCAGTCATAGACATCTTCCACATACCATATGAATGTTCCAATCAATTCTTCCTCTTTTCGTCATGGTTTAAAAATCTGTAAGAGTGCTAAGAAATAAAAATCTAAGTTATCAGATTACCATATGTAAGTTTGTTGCAGGGATTTTGCACAGTCACAGAACTGTGCACAGAGACTCAGGACCTCAGTGAATTAGGGTGTACCAAAAACTCACCTTAGTACCCAACATCCCCTACCAGACTAGCATCAGTGTCTCATTAGCTCTTCGTCCTATAGCAAACTCACCAATGATTAGACAACCCAGAACATGCGACTTAGGATAACTCAGGTAAGGTGGGAAACATAAGCACTCTTTCATTATACTCTCATACCAATCCAGAACAGGGAGTAAAGGGAGACAGGAGCAAGTTTAAAATGTATATTTTAACGCCGTGATCTCAGGTGCAGCATCTTAGCTAATACAAGCAGACATATGATAAGAAATAAGATTGTCAGCATAGTTACTATTCTATAAAATACAAAGGGAGAAAGCATGTTATAATGCTAAATGGAAACAGGTTAAATATATACCTATATTTCACCCTCCCTTGCTAGTAGGTTATTTTATAACTAAAGAAGGTCTCTTAGGCTTGCATAGGCGACCCCATACCTCAGAGATTAGCAGGAGTGAATCACATCGAGTTCTGCACAAGCTCTCAGCATACGAATGTTCTCCAAGTGTGTTCAATCATGCCTACACAGTGTATTATTAAAAGTGCCAGTTTCTGAGCTGTCCACAGCTGCATATATGTTATGTCTAGAAGGTGCGCTGATCAGTTCGAACAAAAGCAACAGTGTTGATATAACCTTGAAGGCCTTGGCACTCACTGTTCAGTCTAAGCTTACAAAGCAAGTCTAGCAATGTAGAAAAACAAGTAATTCTCATGTGAAGCAAAACTCTCAGTCTAACTCGAAACAATATCTAACGTGTGTGCCGTGTGCAAAAGAAAGCAAGAGGGAAAATGGCGTTTTAACTTCCAATAAGCTCATGCTAACTTAACACTGTAGAAATGCAAGGCTCAGCCCCACTACAAGTTTGCAATGATTAAACTGTGTAGGTTGTGAATGACATATTAAGCAACCATCTATTCCCTGCCCATGACATGTTCAACTATCAACATTCTCAACAACATTAATTCTGTAAGTACAAAATTGAGCAACTTCATATAGTTACAACGTTTCCAATAAAGGGTATCTATTAGGATAGTATGTGTCTAACAAATTTTTTTTCACAATGTTCTTGTTATCAGTATCTAAGTGAGCAGATATTCAATTTCAGGTAAATATTTTTAAACTCCTTTTTATGACGACGCTAATCCTAAACTAAGCCATGTAATGGCTCGAGATGGAGAATATAAACTGGAACAGCTTAAATGGTCACACGCCTCATAACTGCTAACCTCTCTATGTGACAGCATTTGAAGGCTAAACTGACACAGCCTTTTTGTTAAAGATTGCTTTGCATAATTTTCTTCCCTACTTCCTTCATATCAGTTTCCTGACCTTTATTAATATGTGACATCACATGCCGGGCAACAGCAGTTGAATTAAGAGCAACAAAATGGATATCAATGTTAGCATTCTGCATATGTATTATTAATGCGTTATCGTCATCACATCATCATCACAGTACTGTATTCAGTCATTTGTACAAAAACCATGAAAGTATAAAAAAAAAACATAGGTGTATTTACAGTTAAAAACGTATTAAACAATTATTATTTCAAGTACAAATGACTGTCCCAGGTCAAATTTTAAAAAAGCATGAATGCACGAATTTGATCAACTTAGTCACACATAAAATACAAAAGCAGCTGCCAGTGTATAAGAGGTACAGAACCATATCTGTAGGGCTTGATATTTAAAATATGTGTACAACATAAGAAAGTAAAATATGACCGCATAGCTATAATAAGAGTTTTTGACAAATTATCCAGAATGAGAATAAGAAATGACTAAGAGCAAAGACTATTGGCCCAGAGGTATCTGTTTTTAAAATACTAAATGCAATCTGGTACTGCCTTGCACTCAAGTTGAGGCATTCTGGTCTAATCCACCTCCTACGTATCTGCCGATACTTTGGGCAAAAAAACAGAACATGTTATAGTCACTAATCCGCTGTGATGTGTATCCTCTTTTTAAATTGTATGTGTTTTATGGTGACTTTCCTTTCACAAAACGTCTAACAGAAGATATAACATTAATCACTCTTCCTTTTATTCAAATTGGCCTACCATGATGGTCCTTTTCACTGAGGCTCTGGCACTCCGGCACTTGAACAGACCAGATATTCCAATGGCCACCAAAATTGCATTGTTTTACACTGGATGCCTCAGCTAGCTTATGAAGCCTGGGCTCTGCCTCCCAGCAAAAACTGAAATCAGGTTGGGGGCTCTGAAGTTGAGACAAGATACAGGTTCACCGTCAGGTTGCAGTTGCAGAAAATTGCTCTCCCTCAATGGGTGAATGCAACACACCCCCCATTGTTCCTTCACTGCCTGGGAGCTCACTCTTTGCAGAAAAAGAACAGTTGTAGACACTGCTAAACCAAAACACACATAGTGTCACTTACCTCCCACTCGCCAATCTAAACACCCTGGAAAGCAACAATGCTTTGCTGTCACCCCCACCTCTCACATCAGGAGCAGGTCTTGAATGGGAGCATCACCATCTGATTTGAGGTTCCCTATGTGCATAGTGTGCTTGCACCACAGAATGTTGGCCACAAGAGGCTAAGGACATAGACTATTAATGGAGTTTCCAACAGTGAGCAGATTCACTTTCTCGCACTATACACCACTTCCCCAAGTTTTTTACCCACACCGTGGATACCAGGCATTTCCAGAGTTCTGCAGTGGGTGGAAGAAAGGGGCTCAAACTGGAAGCTTCAAGACTATGCGACCATCTTAGTGATGAAACTGACCCTTACCAATAAGAAATCGTCAAGAAATTAGATTTACAAACTTTTCTGCTCTAGCCATGAGAGTCAAGACAACTAACCTACGGTGTGCCCCCTAGGGAAGACATGGAGCCCTCCAGTCACTAATTCCATCACTAGTGTTATGAAGCATTATACTACTACCACCAAGCCTGACAGCAAAATGAGTGTAAAGGGCAATTTCAGAGGAATCAGAAACTGTTTGGCCATGCTGGCCTGGACACTGCATGTCTTTGACTCGTTCTGCCATAGCTGTCTTGCTGAGCACTGTGGCAGATGATCAACTAAAACAAGACAAGTCCTAGAGCAGTGGTTCTTAACATTTGGACTTCTGTGGACCCCCACTTAATCATTACTGGAACACAGGGACCCCCACTGAATTATTATTGGAATCTGTGGACCCTCACTGAGTCATTTCTGAAAGTTCAGGACCTCAAACTATGCATGTTTTATTATTTGAACCGCAAAACAATACACAGAGGCCACTCATTGTCCATACTATATTCTGTATGATACAACTGCACAGCTCCCATAAATCAATCTAAGAATACTAACTTAATTTTTAGCCTCCAATTTCAAATTCCGTCACATTTACAAAATGTTTTTAACATTTTCAATTGTACATTTTACTTCTTTATTTTTATACTATTTATCAATCTGTTAATCATATTTGATTTTCTAAGTAGGCTTCATGGACCAAAGGTTAAGAACCACAGTCCTAGAGTAATGGTAAACTAAAAAGATGTCTAGTGTCAATCACTTGCATTGCGTCTTCAGGAAAACTCTGAATTCTGGTAGAGGTGGATATTTACTGTTATTTCAAGGACAATATTTATCCAACAGGTGAAGCAGTTAAATCAATCTTAGCACATCAAGCAGCTATTCCTACCACAACACACTTAGAACAATTCCAAAGTCTTGATTTCTCATCAGTTGTTCCTTTCACAACTAGCACAGAAGTATTTCAATGTATAGAATCTTTAAACCAGTTTCACTCTAGAGGTAATCAATACATTTCAAGAGCACAACAAAATAGCCAGCCTTTTTTAGGCATCTGCAAGATGAGGAGAGGCAATTGGCGGACACTATATCAACCCAGATATCGTGGCAATCCACAGACCAATTACAATCAATATCTGGTGACTCGCAATGCCCAATACTGGAGGGAGTGAAAAAGTCCCCATATTAAATCTCAGTACCTCCAGTTTAACTCCATCTACTTATTCTTTACTATCCAGAGGTTTGTCCTTTGCTCCACACTCAAATCTGAATAAATTTGAGTTGTTTGTAGATTAAATTGCATTTTTCAGAAAAATTTGCCTGAAAGAATTCTTTGCCCATCAAAACACTATACCTACAGTGAATAGCCACTCTGGTCTAACACTTCAATCTACTTTTACACCTACCACAGACCAAATACCACTAGAAGTCTTGGTTTTTTAACAGGTAGTCTATCAGAAGCTCATTTCTGCTATTAAATATGTACCTAAAACACCATACAGCTTACATCAAGAGAATATAAAGCCCTATTGACCTTGAAACAAACTCCAGAAATCACAATCAAGAATTGTGATAAGGGAGGTGGGATAGTGGTACTTGACACCGCTACCTATACATCTAAGACGGACGAAAGGCTAGCAGATACAACTTTCTATGGCAGGATCAACACTGACCTTACTAACAAAACAGAAGAAAATCCAACGATTCACTAAATAGGCACTCAGGCACGGACAATGGACATATATGTGAAAAAGAACATGCATATATCGTACAGTACCAAAAAATGGCGAGTGTATATGGAGTACCAAAAATACACAAAAGCCAAACTGTTCTACTGTATAGATCTATTGTAAAAACTATAGGTTCTATAACTTAGCCATTGTCAAAATACCTTGATGCTATACTTTGACCTCATGTACCCCATATACCAGCATGCGTTCAAGACACTAGACATATAATCAATCTAGTAGAAGGTATTACCTCCAACCCAGAATCACAATGGCTGGTAACACTGGATATTGAAGCCTTGTATAGCAACATACCCAAACAAGGAGCTCTACAAGCAGTAAACTGGTTCATCTTAGATATGAACATCAGCTGTGATAGAATTTCTATCCAGGATGGTCTCAAAATAGTGCTTGACAAGAATGTGTTTGAAGGTATCATTACTCTACAAAAACCAAAACAGTGGTGCAGAAAGTAATAGGCATAATGGACACTTTATAAGCTGTCTCACAAATTGGATTCTGATGGCAGCAGTGTTTTACCCTCATCCTGTTGTCTGTGTAGGCTGCATTTAATCAGCCAATCATTCTGTCTTGCTCAGATGCCTAGCCTAGGTTTGTGTGGGTATTACGGTCCTACAATGGATCGCCTGGTATACTGAATCCCACAAGTTACCCCTCCTCTGCCTGCTTCTGTCCAGTGGCTTTTGGGAAACAGCAGTGACACAGCACTCAGTCCCAGTAGTGTCTGGTGTTGTTGAAGAGTGGTGGGGGTACGAGCCGGGGGACAACAGATAGCAAGTGACAAAATAAAAAAATATTTTAAAAAAAATAACACCTGCAGCCAGCTGCATCACTGCTCCTCTCCTCTGCAGGCACAGGCTCCCAAACTCCACTGTGGCCAATCCTGACACTCCTCTCTTGCTGTTGAAAACAGCATCAGAATTGCCCTGAGGGCTCTGAATTTGCACTCCCAGTGAGACTAGTAATCTGTGCCTGCTGTTTCCAACCTGGCAACGCAGCTCAGGTTGGAGACAACTTCAGTGCGCATGACAATTTGGCCAGCCTGAGACAGCCTGTCAAACCATCAGGCGCACTCACAACAGTGCACTTACCACTTCTCCTACAACCTGACATCCCCATGGCCCCGCCCCAAAGATTTGGCAAGAAAGGAAAAATAAAATGATAATAAAAAGTGTTTATTATCGTTATATTTTTCCATTTCTGCCGTTTTGAGCCAGCTGGCAAGTGGGGCTACGCTCCTCTACCATATCGACGAAGCCACCGCTGGAAGTCCAGTTTTCTTCATTTTGAATGTGAACACACTTGTCTTTCTGAATGCTGTTTACAGTTCAATCTTTTTTCTCCACTGATGACAGGTGAATATTTCTTCTGTTTGACTCCCACAAACAGTCCCATCTACTGACATTCATGAGTGGATGAAACTGAACTTTCTGAAATTTACCAGCAACAAAGTAATCCTCCGTTGTTGGAATGCGAATAATCAGATATCAATGTTTTGATAAGACATCTTAAGGCACTATGCATCACCGGCCTCTGTAGTGAGGAAATTGACATGTGTCTTTTGCACCGGGCAAATGTCTGTAGTCTTTTTTTGCATTTTATTTTACTGGTATTTGAACATCACTTTCTTACCCCTTGCAAGACCATAGCAGTTACTTTTTGTGGCAAAAACTTCCATAAAAACTAACTTCAGTGAGAGGATTAACTTGTATTAAAAAGCTTTTGTGGGAACATTCTTAAGCAAAAAAAATGTTCATGTTTTTTTGTTTACAGATGCATCAAAGTAAATACCAGGAGCAAATGGGCAGATTATCAGAATCTGCACCTTTGCTCCCGGTATTTTTGCATTTGGGATGCATCATCCCAAATGCAAAAATCGCAATATAACGAATCTCTAAATTGAGATTCCTTAAATTGCGATTGCATTTAAGGAATCCCAAATTGAGATTCCTTAAATGCAATGCATGAAAGTAAAAAAAATAGCGAATTCGCTAATAGGGGGAGCAAATTACCATGAAGTTGGACTTCATGGTAATTTGCTAAAACTTTGATAAAAGCACTTTTGTGCATTTTTCAATGCTTCATGTTGCGCACACACATGCCCTTAGGGCATGTGTGTGTGCAACATATGTGCATAGATCAATTTCAGGGGTGCAACAGGGTGTCATTTTGACACCCTTGCACCCTTGAAATTGCATGAGCAATTTGCGAGTACCTACTGGTACTCGCTAATTGCTCATGCAATCTCCAATACATTCCTATGGGCCTGTAGGCCCATAGGAATGAATGGGACAGCATTCCTTAATTGCGACTAGCAATTTGCGAGTAGCAATTAAGGAATGTTAAGGAATCAGTATTTTAATAGCGATTCCTACATGCATAGGCTTTTGTTATTCCTAAATAGCGATTCCTTAAAAATCGTTATTTAGGAATAGCAAAAGGCTACGTTGATGCATCTGCCAGTTTGATGTTATAATTTTGCACACTCATCATTTAAGTCTATCATTCCAAAGGCCATGTTGCCATTTTGGCAAACCACAGTGTGAGATTTCCTGGGGATTCTGTAAATTCGTCTCACCAGAGGTGAGTATTTCGGGAGTTCTGCGGTAGGCATGGCTCCCTCCTGCCATATATAAAGTTGGGGATCTGGCTCTGGTATGACAGCTAATGCAATAGACTGCAAATATTTTTCTATTGCATTCTTATGTTAAGACTGTTGAAATGTTAGTTATGGAACATATTTGCTATGGGCACCAGATCAGGTCAGTTCACTATCTCTCCCATAGGCCAGAGCCAAAAGGAAGTGCAACTAACTAATATTGGGTCCTACTACCCTCTGCGACCAACACACATATCTATTTATATAGCTCCTTATTTATATAGCTCCTTACATCCCTAAAAAGGAAACAAAGCACTTCTAGACAGACGCATCAAATACCACTCTGTCAGTTGCGCGTGGGTGCTACCTGTGATCAAGCAGAAGGCTTTGACCGGCGGAATGTGGCTGCCTCGGCTGACCTCCAAGGGCCCAGAAATGACAGCCTAACTCTATTGAAAGGTCTGCTTGTCCATGTTTACAGAAGCATTCTGTTCCAGCACCAGCAGCATTCTCGCACAAGCTGTCTCTTGTAGGGCAGTGGTCTGCCAAGGGACAGAGATGAGCTGAGACAGGTGGGAGCCCAGGCAAAGGGGGGTGGGATCCCAGCGGAAAGTCGGCGTTTCTGGCCCAAGGGGGCCTCTTGGGGACACTCATGTGAGGAACAGCTTCACAAACAAAACCCAGAGGACATTCCATTGCGATCAACCCTCTCCGAATATGGCCTCTGCTGCTTGTTCCACTTAGATGGCCTCTCTTCCCCTCCCACACCAATTCCGCTCTGTGTCCACCCCCTCTTTCTCTCCGGCCTTATCTAATGTGCAACTGTGCATAAGGTCGTGAGATGAAGCAATGCCATTAGAGACATCAATTTAAAGCCCTGTTTTTCCTGAACAACCGAATGCATTCAGAGAGCTGTAGTCTGGTTTAATTTCTCTGAAACTCTTGGACTAACCCACCAACTTGGAAAATGAAAGCCGAGGACTGGAACCCACTATCCCTGATGGCATAGAGTCATGTGTTTACCTTTGAAGTGCACCATATTTTTAGATCAGCCAATTTTCCTTACTATTTGGCTTGACAAAATGTAAAATGGAGTGTGCCAGCGAATGCTCAAGAAGAGGTGCAGCGAGCGGAGGAAATGACGTCATGAGAGAGGCCAAGGGTCGAATCACTGACATCATCTCGTTTGGCGCACTCTATGCCGTTTTGGGGGACATGTTTGCACTTGGACATGCAGCATATAGGGGATTGCAGAGGGGAAATAGCAGGGTCACCCTGACTCTGCAGATGAGAATTAGGGAATATAATATGTATATGTAATATCCAATGGTATCAGTAAAGTAGGAAACAGTGGCCTTGCTTGGGGTAAAAGAAGACTTTTAATAAAGAACAATGCATATGCGTGGGCAAATGACTGTGTGTGTGCACACGTCAGTGACTGATTAATTAACTGAATAAGGGACTGAGTACACTAGAGAGCTAACCTTAGGAAGACAACACTGACCAACCCGGGTCTAAATCCAGCAATCCTTTGGCAGAAAGAGCATCTAGGCAATTGGATGAGATTGATGAACACGACCTATTCCCCACATCATCAAATATAGTACCTACCCTAACAGGCTCACTTGAGACAGATGTGGAGAAAGTCCACAACTGGTTAGAGCTAGCCCCTTGGAAAACTGTGGGATCCCAACATAGAAAATGATCATCGCCCTGGTTCTCCGCCTCGTTTTCCAAGCAAGAGACACACTGCAAGAATGTAGAGAGGAAATGGCGATGTAATTATGGGGAAATGGAGAAATATATATAAAAGGCAAGCAATCAAACAATGTTAGAAAGCTACTAGAGCAGCACAAGCACAAGCTGCATGCTATTCAAACAAAATCGATCCTGCAAAGAATTCTTCAAGAGAAATGTTTAAAATCAACAAACAATTCCTTGATCCCATAGCCTCAAAAATAGAGGTGAAATCCTCCCAGGAACTTTGTGATATGCTTTCCTAATACTCTGAGGAGTAAATTGATAGAATTCATGAATTTAAAATTTCTCCCAAGCAAAACCAGAGATGGGACCTGCTTTTGATATCCCCACTTAAGCTAAAGTGTTCACTTTTGTAATTCAGTAGTAGCACAAAAACAAACTAAAACAAATACTTTTAAAGTATATGATAGAGTCCCCTATTGACCCATGTCCACCTAAAGTACTCAAAAAACGGTACAAATAATCAACAATGTTATATATCAGTTATTTAACAGTGGCGGCTCCTCCCCTAAGGCAGCGGACCAGCGCCCCACTGCTTTTAAGCAGTGTGACGAATATAAACATAAAATGATAATTACATTGTTATTATCATTTTATTGTTTCCACCTGCTTTACGGGCGGGCGGGCAGGGCTGCTCTGCTTTCAGAGCTGGGCAGGGGAGGAGTGGTTTTCCCACTCCAAGTGCGCATGAATGCTCGGCCGTCCCACTCTGGCCGGCCAAGCATTCAAGCGCACTTTTCATGCATTCAGCCTGTGTGGAGAACATGCCCAGGCCCTCATTCCCTGGCTGAGCGCCAAACCACGGCACTCAGACCACTCCCAAAGCTGCATTGCAGCATTGTAGTTAGACAGGGGAGCCTGGGTGCTTACCAATGACAATGCTGCATTGCAGCGTTGTTATTGGTCAGGGGAGCCAGGGTGTGCTTCCTGGTTGCTGTTCAGCCCGAATCTGACAGAAGAGAGATGGAGCAGAGATGTGGGACGTGGCAATAAGGTACTTTTTTGGGGGGGCGGTTTACTTTCCCCTTCCTCCAGCAAGAATCTCAGAGGTTGGTTGTCCACACTCTTATTACCTCACAAACGGATTTCACAAACGTCTTATATCTCAGTCTACCAAATACCTTATAACTGATTGCAGATGGTACAGAATGCAGCAGCGAGAATGGTGCTCCAAATTCCCCGTCACGCTTATATGAGAGCTCACATAAAGCAACAAACACTGTTTTCATGTGCAGGAACTGATTCTTTTTAAAACCCTGGCATAGACGCACAGAGCTTTTTATGGGTCAGGCCCAAAATATCTCAGAGCCAGATTTAAACATTATGTCATCAATAGATGTTTGAGATCTTCCAACACAAACCTCCTATAACTTCCCAAGTTTAACAGGGCGAGAGCAGGTGGTATGTCTTTCGCATAGCTGGCTTCAATGGCCTGGAAAAAAATCCTGGCTCCTCTCTGTATGATTGAATCAGAGAATGTGCTCAGGAAGCAACTTAAAACCTGTATTTTTTTTCAACGTCTAAGTGCAAATGCTGTTGTTTGATCATGATTATTGGGAAGAGCCTGGACACCCTCTTGGTAGCTGTTTGCACTTACAAATGCCAGTCATATATTCATTCATTACAAATACTCTTGCTCTACCAATTATCCGCTTGATCAATGCCGCTTACCTTCAGCGGCTGATCGAAGGAGCTGTCAATCAGTCTATAGGCAGTTGTCAGGGATCATCGTACTGACAGTAACTTGTTCTTCTCCAGCAAAGTCACAAAACCTTTCTCCAGTGTTGATGTCAACTATGCAGTTTCTTTTTAATTTAAATCCTACAGAGCTGACATCTGCTCAGATGTTGTTGGCTTTTTATCAGCTTCTGACTTTTTATTATCCATTTTTAAAGTATAGTAGGGGCATATCTAAGAAGCATTTATGACTATAAGAAGTAGTACTACAGAAGTAGTCTTTTACACACTCTTCTATGCCTTTGTCAAGGAACGACTGGACTACAACGCACACAACCGCAAGGAACTCTTCAACATCGTTAAAGAGCTCTCCAACCCCAACGCCGGAAACAACGACATCACCCCTTCGCAAGACCTCTGCAACTCCCTCACCTCCTACTTCCACAACAAGTTCGCGGACATACACAACAGCTTCAGCACTCAACTGACGCACGCCACGTCCGAACCACCGCCCCCCACCACCACCCTCCGCGCCTGGACCCCGATCAGCACCGAAGACACCGTCCGCACGATGAACTCCATCCACTCCGGATCTCCGACCGACCCCTGCCCCCACCACGTCTTCAACAAGGCCGACGCTGTCATCGCAACCCACCTGCGGGACATCATCAACACCTCCTTCGACACCGCTACCTTCCCGGAGAGCTGGAAGCACGCCGAACTCAGCGCTCTTCTCAAGAAGCCATCAGCCGACCCCACCGACCTCAAGAACTACCGCCCCATCTCGCTCCTCCCGTTCCCTGCAAAAGTCATAGAGAAGACCGTCAACAAGCAGCTGGCTGCCTTCCTCGAGACGAACGGATCCCTCGACCTCTCACAGTCTGGATTCCGGGCCAACCACAGCACCGAGACCGCCCTGATCGCAGCCACCGATGACATCCGAGCACTGCTTGACAACGGAGAAAGAAACAGCAGCCCTCATCCTCCTAGACCTCTCCGCGGCCTTCGACACTGTCTGCCACCGTACACTAGTACAGCGTCTCAGCAATGTCGGAATCCAGGAGAAGGCACTGGAGTGGATCACCTCCTTCCTCGCCGGAAGGACACAGAGAGTCCGCCTCCCCCCGTTCAGATCTGAAGCCACCGAAGTCATCTGCGGCGTTCCCCAAGGCTCCTCGCTCAGCCCAACCCTCTTCAACATCTACATGAGCCCCCTCGCAGCCATCGCATGCCAGCACAACCTCAACATCATCTCCTACGCCGATGACACCCAGCTGATCCTCTCCCTCACCAACGACCCCGCCACCGCCAGAGCCAACCTTCACGAAGGGATGAAAGAGGTAGCCGAATGGATGAAGAACAGCCGCCTGAAACTGAACTCGGACAAGACGGAAGTCCTCATCCTGGGATCCTCACCCTCCGCCTGGGACGACTCCTGGTGGCCCCCCGCCCTAGGCAGCGCACCCAAACCAACAGACCACGCACGCAACCTGGGATTCATCCTGGACTCCTCCCTCTCCATGACCAGACAAGTCAACGCCGTCTCCTCGTCGTGCTTCAACATCCTGCGCATGCTATGTAAGATCTTCCGGTGGATCCCCACCGAGACCAGAAAGACGGTCACCCAGGCCCTCGTCACCAGCCGCCTGGACTACGGCAACTCCCTCTACGCCGGAACCACCGCCAAACTCCAGAAGAGACTCCAGCGGATCCAGAACGCCTCAGCACGACTCATCCTGGACATCCCCCGTCGCAGCCACATCTCCGGACACCTGAGAGACCTGCACTGGCTCCCGGTCAACAAGAGAATCACCTTCCGTCTCCTCACCCAAGCACACAAAGCCCTACACAAACAAGGCCCAGGGTACCTCAACAGTCGCCTCAACTTCTATGCTCCCAAACGCCAGCTCCGATCGACCGGCCACGCCCCGCCGCCGTCCTCCGCATCCAAAGAGCCACCACAGGGGGACGGTCCTTCTCCTACCTCGCCGCCAAGACATGGAACTCCCTCCGACCCACCTCCGCCTGACCCAGGACCACCTCGCCTTCAGGAAGCAACTCAAGACCTGGCTGTTCGAGCAGTAGCGGACCCCCCACCCCTAGCGCCTTGAGACCCTCTGGATGAGTAGTGCGCTATATAAATGCTCTGATTGATTGATTGATTTGTGAATTGGCCCCAAAACATCTAACATTCACTTTTCCTAAGTCAATCACCTCTGCTTCTCTGTTGTCCTGCCTTTACTATTTTCTTTGCTCAATAATTTGCGACATCTGGTTGCATTCACTCCCTTCTCCAAACAGGGTAAGAAAACCCAATATTTAAAAAGTTAACCGTGGACCATGCAAATCTGGCAAATTCCTTCATGAATATTCATTTGTGCTTTCCCGAAACGTTGCCTTGAAGGGTGTAAAGCTCAAAGTGCCCCTCATGTTCCACCATCTTCTCCGTAGGGTGTTTGTTCTGACCCCAGGTTTGGCACAGGAGCAGCTTCCATAGATATGGTGATTAACATCATGCTTGTACTTCACAAAGAACAGTCAGTCTGCCTCTGCACCTGGATCTCTCAGCGGCATTTGATGTGGTTAATTACAAGGCCTCTCTCGCTTCGCTCGCTCTGCTGCCATTTCATTTGCGCCATTTCATTGTCATTGTTTGTGATTTCCTAGCACTATAGTGCCTCTGCATTGCTGCCATTACCTGTATTGTCATATTGTCATTTGTCCAGCCTGGTAGCGTGAACCTACATTATATTGCTCACATTGCACTGCTCGCATTGATTTTAACGTTATTTGTGCCCGATTGTGCCTCTGCCCATATCTAGGAGTCACCACTGATTGTGCCCCAGTCTCGCCCTGTTTCGCTTTCTTTTTTCTGCCATTTTATTGTTGTTGTGCCTCAGAGCCCGTCTCTCCACCCCGCTCCCGCCTCCCAGCTGCTCCCCCCTCGCCCCGCCCCCCTCCACTATCCTCATATGACGAATACATTTGCGTGCAGCGTTCACGCACAGCGGACGCGCCCCATGCGCGCCGAAGGCACGCCAAAGGTAAGCCCGTCTACGCCCGTCCACGTCTGGACCGCGCCCAGCGCCAAACCCCCTGGTCCTCGCCAAATCCACTCCACCCGCATAACGTACGATGCCGCAACCCTCTCAGCCCTTAATCCAGGTCGACCACCAAACTGCTACCAAGCCGCCCCTGGACACACCCATGGACCCTTCACCTGTCAGTCCTGCAAGTTCGACTGTATCAAGACCCATACCAAATCCACAACTTCCAAACAAAGCTCCGACACTAACCACCTGAAGTCCATCCTGCTCAACACCCGCTCGGTCCACAGACATGCATTGACCTCTGGAACCTACTCGACACCACATCGCCGGACGTCGCCTTTCTCACAGAAACCTGGATGAAAGCCTCATCAGCACCCGACATCGCCATAGCCATCCCGGACGGCTACAAGATCATCCGAAAGGACCGCACCAAGCAAACAGGAGGAGGCATCGCTATTGTTCATAAGAACACCATCCGCATCACGACCAGTTCCGACGATCACCTCGCAGCTGCCGAACACCTTCACTTCCAGATCCTCACCGACCCCAAAACCACACTCAGAGGCACCCTCATCTACAGGCCTCCAGGACCCCACACACAATTCAACGAAGATATCCCCGACTTCATCAGCCCACACGCCCTCCCCTCCGAGGACACCATTCTACTGGGAGACCTCAACTACCACCTGGAAAAGAACAACGACAGCAACACCACCACCCTCCTGGACAACCTCGCCAATCTCGGACTCAAACAACTTGTTGACACCCCCACCCACTATGCCGGTCACACGCTTGACCCAATCTTCACCTGCATCAAGCACATCTCCTTCAATCACACCACAGCTCTCCATTGGACAGACCACAGCTGCGTTCACTTCAGCTACAAAAAGATTACTACCCACAACCACCCACAACCAATTTGCCGCAGAAACTGGAACAAAATGACCACCGACCAACTCTTCACATCGCTTCACCAAAACCCTCCTGCAAAATCATCGGACCCAAACCTTGCAGCCACCAACTTCACACAATGGATCACCCACAGCGCTGACGAATTGGCACCCCTGAAAAAACATCAAACCAAGCAAGGTAGTAAAAAAGCCCCCTGGTTCAACGATGACCTTAAGAAATCCAAGAAGCTCTGTCGCACCCTCGAGAAAGCCTGGAGAAAAAACCCAACCACGGATAACCTGGCCACCTTTAAGAACGCCACCCGCAAACACCACCAACTGATCCGATCTACTAAGAAATCAGCATTCAAGGACCGACTGGACAACAACGCCCACAACAGCAAGTAACTATTCACATCATCAAAGAATTTACCAACCCCACCGCCGGCACCAACGACATCACTCCCTCCCAAGATCTCTGCGACTCCCTAGCCTCATTCTTCCACAACAAAATCACGGACATACATAACAGCTTTGACAACCAGTCCGTAGACCAGTTAACCCCACCCACCTCCGAACTAAAAGCCCCCTCCAACAACCTTTGCGCCGGGAACCCAATCACCACTGAAGACACCATCCGCCTGATGAACTCCATCCACTCAGGATCGCCAACCGACCCATGTCCCCACCACATTTTCAACTAAGCTGACTCCATTATCGCGCCCCATCTCCGAGACGTCATCAACTGCTCCCTCAACTCCGCCTCCTTCCCGGAAAGCTGGAAACATGCCGAACTCAGCGCCCTTCTGAAGAAACCCACAGCAGACCCCACTGAACTTAAGAACTACCGCCCCATCTCGCTCCTCCCATTCCCTGCCAAAGTCATTGAGAAAGCCGTCAACAGTCAGCTCGCCGCCTTCCTCGAATCCAACAAATCCCTCGACCCTTCACAGTCCGGCTTCCGGGCCAAACACAGCACCGAGACCGCCCTCATCGCAGCAACAGACGACATTCGAACTCTACTGGACAACGGAGAAACAGCTGCCCTCATCCTACTTGACCTCTCCGCTGCCTTCGACACAGTCTGTCATAGCACCCTTATACAACGCCTCAGCAACGTCGGAATACAAGAAAATGCATTGGACTGGATCATCTCGTTCCTTGCCGGAAGAACGCAGAGAGTCCGCCTCCCCCTTTTAGATCAGAGGCCACCAAAGTCATCTGTGGCGTACCACAAGGATCATCACTCAGTCCCACCCTCTTCAACATCTACATGAGTCCCCTCGCATCCATCGCGTGCCAACACAACCTCAACATCATCTCCTACGCAGACGACACCCAGCTGATCCTCTCCCTCACCAAAGACCCAAACACCGCCAAAACCAACCTACACGAAGGGATGAAAGAAGTTGCCGAGTGGATGAAGAACAGCCGTTTAAAACTGAACTCGGACAAAACGGAAGTCCTCATCTTAGGTCCATCCCTCTCCGCCTGGGACGACTCATGGTGGCCACCGGCCCTGGGAAACGCACCCATACCTACGGACCACGCACGTAACCTGGGCTTCATCCTGGACTCCTTCCTCTCGATGACCAGACAAGTCAACGCCGTCTCATCATCATGCTTCAACATCCTACGTATGCTCAAAAAAATCTTCCGTTGGATCCCCATCGAAACAAGAAAGACGGTCACCCACGCACTGGTCACAAGCCGACTGGACTACGGAAACACCCTCTACGCCGGAACCACAGCCAAACTACAGAAAAAACTTCAACGCATCCAAAACGCCTCAGCCAGACTCATACTAGACATCCCCTGCCAAGCTCACATTTCCGGTCACCTGAAAGACCTCCACTGGCTCCCCGTCAACAAGAGAATAACGTTCCGTCTCCTCACCCACGCACACAAAGCCCTCTACGACCTAGGACCCGAATGCCTCAACACGCGCCTGTCTTTTTACACCCCCAGCCGCCAACTTCGATCGTCCAGTCAAGCCCTCGCCGCAATTCCGCGCATCCATAGATCCACGATGGGGGGAAGATCTTTCCTGGAATTCTCTCCCCACCCACCTCCGCCTTACACAGAACCACCTCTCCTTCAGAAAACAACTAAAAACTTGGATATTCGATAAGTAAAGTACCCCCTCCCTCAAGCGCCTTGAGACCCTCTGGGTGAGTAGTGCGCTATACAAATGTTAAACTTGAACTTTCTTTTATCTATTGAAAAGAGTATGGGTTCAGACCCCGAACATATCGCCTATAGCGGTTGATTAAAACCTCCATGTCCTTTGAAATATAAAATGAACCACTCAAAGTCCATGCTTTAGCATCTTCGTCCACCCGTACGCAGACAACACCCTACTAAACCTACAACTGATATCGGTAAACATCATGTACCCCTTGAAGGATTCCTTCTATGACATCAACATGTGGATGGCATTGCCACTTGCTTACACTTGACCAAATAAGGAGGGGATTATTTTGCAAAATTCCACCCCACCGCCTCAGTGCTTAATTTGGCCTGGTAGTTGCAAATGGTGGATACTGCCACTCATTTTTGGATGGTGACTTAATTTACATTGCCAGACTTTGACGAAGTACATTCAGTGAAAAAGAGAGAAAGATAGGAAAACTGTGACAAATTGAGAAAGGCAAGGATGAAAAAGTATTTCAAGAGTGAGGCAGGAAGTGAAGAGTGGTCAATGAAGAAGAGTGAGGTGGAATCAAAACTAGGCAGCCTTGGCGTTCGTTAACTTCTTCAGCAGGCAGTGGGCTCCCAAGATAAACATTGGACATTGCACTACTTTTTTCACAAGTTAAGCACTCCTGCACTCCTAGTTCCAGCTTGGTTGTCTGTTTTGTCTTTAGTTGAAATTTCACACAACTTCGTTTTGTTTTGACCCACTGCCCTCTTGCCATTGCACTGGTTTTCCCTTTATTTTCTGGTCACATTTCATAAATGTTGCTAGACTTTCACGGCAATGCTCCTCCCTCCCTATTTGGCCAATAAGGTAAAGATCTCAGAACTTTTCAGGTTTACTATTGATGCTAACCAAACATGCTTGTTCATTGCTCCATTAAAGCAAGGCATCCACTGCAGCTGCCTTATGAATATAGACCTTTCTTCCAGTGGCTGTCTTTTGACTAACATTCATTTTTAGGTCTCGCCTAGGCAGCGCGCATGCACTGCTCTATTAGGGCCTTTAGCCATCCGTCTTCACTTTTCAAGCACTGCACTTGTGGCCGCATCCACCTTGCGGGAGCAGGCAGCTGCATGGCCACATTAATTACAAACATATGGCTGCTGCTCGATCCCGCAAGGTGGATGCCGCCACAAGCATGAGTGCAGTAGTTGAAAAGTGAAGACCGACGATCGCAATTCTGCTTGCCTGTGGCATCACTTGTTTTCCTTTGGGTGAGGGCTTGTTTATTTATTTCAGCTGATAATTTCCCTAGTAAAGCTCTATGTCCAAGAACGCATGGCAAACAGTATCCCATAAAATCCATACATACATGGTCCACAGATTGATCACCCCCCTGCTAATCCTTCAGTCATCCTTCATTCCAAGAACTAACCACAACAACAAGTCAATGTTCACACTTGTCCACTTATGACCCAAAAACTCAAAGAAGCCGAACCGTAGCTTGTCTTCTGCAGGAAAAGTTTTTTAAGGCATTCCATAAAAGAGATATATGTTCTTCCCCTTAGCTATAATGCTGATAATTAAAATATAAACCACTGCGCGCGCTTGGAGCTCACACCTACCTTTGTTTATCGAATGTCTGCGTCCCAGGGGACTTCCTCTTCGGGCCATCCTTTCTCTGGATGCTTCCGGCCCCTCGGCTGTCTCCTTGTTTCAGTCTTGCCAAGGCAGAGAGTGGGGGTGCAGCATGGGCGCTTCTGCAAAGAGAGGCGAGCAGCGTGTGTCTGTACGTGTGTATTTGAGACACCGCCCAGCCTGGGAAATTCCAAATCAGCCTCAATGACAAACCAAGAGACAAATGCAGAACAATTTTGCAATCTATTTCCTGACGAACAGACCTCCAGCTAAGGCGAAGAAAGATAATACCACGCAGGCGATAAGGGCTACAAATTGGCCTCCGGGTCCAGTGTTTTCGTCACGCGAGCTGGCGGTGGGGTAATCATGGTGCGCTCACTTTATCCGTGACCTTGTCACATTCTTTCTTGTGCTATTTACATTCTTAGTGCTTTTTTGAAAGTCACAGGTTTTACTAAAGAGCAAGGCCACAATCTTTTTTTAGTTGGCACCGCTTTATATGCAAAAGGTGTATTTGGAGCATCCCGGTTATAGAAATGTGTGCATGAAAGTGTCATATGCAAACCTGCACCATGTGTTGGGTTACCACAAAAATACAGTGGGGCCTAGTCACGGTGGTAAATTGACACATGAGTAAATCTACATGTATAAACTTACTTACAGAGGCCTAGTCACAAACTGCATTTGTTGTGTGTTTATTAGTACCACAATAGTACTACTAACATAGTACAAAATACAATTCACAAACCTACGTGTGGAGGTCCACCTCCCCACCTCCTATGTTTTATGTGCAGAAACCTCAGTCCTGACTGCGCAAATCTAAGCATACATAGGTATATGTTATGTAGGATACGTGGGTGGGACAGTGAAGAGTGACTGGAAAATCAGGAATACTTACTAAACAAGCATTGAAAATGCAATAGGTCTCGCCTTTGATTAAGTTAATGCCATTTGCTTTGCTTACTATGTCTTTTGGCTATGCTTGCTTTGCTAAAGGTATTGTATAGCAAAGCAAATGGCTTTAACAAGCATTGGCATAGCCAATAGGTCTCGCCTTTGGGACATTATAAGTGTTTAGCCATGCAACAGTTGATGTTGCACCAAGGATATTGTGCTGTACAATTAAATACTTATAAGGTCCCGAAGGCGAGACCTGCTGGCTATGCCAATGCTTGTTATATGAAGTCAGCAGGGGCTCATCCTTTGTGAATGGCTATTCCTTCCACCTTGCGTTCTGAATGTAGATGCTTCTCTATTTTCCCAAGGTGCATTAAATACTATTTGGTTTGGCTCAACTTGCTGATTTGGGTGCAGCTATTTTCTCTTTAGTGTGTCCTTACTTGCACACTGACTTTAGATGCTTTTTTGCACTGGGGGTCCCCTGTCGTGCATTAAAGCTACAAATACTTCTCTGAGCAATGGTGACAATGTTTCATAAACAATTTTCACAATATTCTTTCAATATTTAGTGGTTGCAACGTCCTTGGTTCAGACTGTGGCGTCAGTGACACTGTTTTTGTGTGCAATGACTACAATACCCCTTCTTCAGGTTGTGTCTTCGGTGATACAATATCGATGCATAATAACTACATTTTCCCTTGTTCTGGCATAAGTGATACACTGTTTTCACACAATGACTACAATATCCCTTGACTACAATATCCCTTGTTCAGGATGTGGTTTCAGTGCGACAGTCATAATATAAAATGACTACAGTGTTCCATGTTCAGATTGTGGCTGCAGATGATACAATGTCAATGTGCAATGACTGCAATATCCCTTGTTCAGTTGGTGTTTTGAGTGATACAATATTTTTGCTGGTTGACAGCAATGTTCCCTGTTCATGCTGTAGCTTCAAAGCTACAGTTCCAGTGCGCAATGACCACATTCTCCCTTGTTGATGTTGTAATTTCACTGATAAAGTGTCAATACACAATCACAACATTGTTCCTTGTTCTGGCTTTAGTGATACAGTGTTCTTGAGCAATGAGTACAATGCCCTTTATTTAGATTGTTGTTTCAGTGAAAAAGGGCTGATTTAGAGTTCGGTGGACGGGTTACTCCGTCACAAACATGACGGAAATCCTGTCCGCCATTTTGGAAGTGCATCATATCCAATGGCACTAGAAATATGATGGACGGGATGTCCGTCACATTTGTGATTGAGTAACCCATCCGCCGAACTTTAAATCACTCCATAGTGTCAATGTACAATTAATTTGTCTCTTGTTTAGTTTTGATTTTTAGAGATACAGTGTCTTTGCTCATTGGCTACAATGTCCATTGTTCAGGTCCTAGTTTCAGTGATACATTATCAAAGCAAAATGTCTACATTGTTGCTTGCTACAGTAGTGTTTTCAGTGATACAAATTCTTTGTTTGTTCAATAACAAAAACGTCCTTTGCTCAGGATGTAGATTCAATGATACAGTGTCAATGTACAATGACTATATTTTCCCTTCTTCAGGTTGTGGCTTCACTTATACAATGCCAATGACTAACACTTTTCATATATGGTGTCAGTGACACAGCGTCAATCTGTGATGAATACAATGTCCCTTGTTGAAAATGTATTTTCAGTGATGCATTGTCTTTGCTTATTGGCTACAACATCCCTTGTTCAGGTCACTGTTTGAGTGAGACAGTATCATTGGGTAATGACTCCATTGATCTTTCTCAGATTGTGTTTTTAGTGATACAGAGTCTTTGTTTCTGCAATTACTAAAATACCCTTGTTATGGTCGTTGCATCAGTACCACAATATCAATGCACAATGATTACAATGTTGCTTGTTCATATTGTAGCGCCACTGACAAAGTCTCAATGTACAATTTCCCTTGATCCGATTGTGCTTTCAGTGTTGCAGTGTATTTGCTCACTCACAGGCTGTGGCATCAGTGGTACAGTTTCTTTGCACAATGACTTCAATTCCCCTTGTTCAGGTTGTGCTTTCAGTACCACAGTGTGTGTTTTAGAGTTGATTTGTGGAGTGCCATTGCAAATGTTGGTTACTTTAAACTTCCACTACATTGTACTGTGTCCTTCAATTTCAACAAAACTTGTCTCAATGTTCTTGTACAGAATTTGTTTTACTGAACTGATGAGATTGCAGGATACCAGCTACAGCACTACCTATGGACACTTCATCCTGGGTGGTTTGGTGGGCAGCACATTTAACAGCAACGGCTTTGGAAGATAACTGGAGATTATCAAGCCAAACCATCACATAAACAGTGGCGTAGCAAGGGAGGTGTGGTCTGCCCCGGGCAGCATGAGTGTTGGCCTCGCCGGGCAGCAAATGCAGAATCCGTTCGCCAGCAGCAATCCCCTGCCCCCGTTCTTATGGCCGCCATGGGACAGCAAAGGCTGGGACCGCCACAGGCGGCAAAAGGCCTAGCTATGCCACTGCACTGCACATAAAGCTAATTTTGAATCGGGTCTTCCACAGATGTTAAGAATCTTTGCTGCATCCAGAGAAGCCCAAAATCATGAGTGGTTCTGAGTGCGTATGTGGAATCAGTAAAAATGGTCAGTTTTCTTTGTAGCTACACACAAACACTCACCCACAGAAGAGGGGTTCCAGATCAACTATTTGAGCAGAGTATTAATGAGGCAGATCTGTCAGTTCGTTGTGAAAGTGGTGTTGCTGTTTTTTTGTGTGTTTCTGCATGGGAACGCCTACTCTGCTTCTCATTAGCGTTAGTTGGTGGTGTCCGCCGTTGTTTTAGGTTTTGTGGCAGTTATCGTGGGAATTCTGACGAGGTCTGCTGTTTGCAACAGCTCGGGAATGGGGTGTTAGTTCTATCTCTGCTTTTGATACGGTAAGGTGGTGATAAATCGGAGGTAGCTTCTTGTGAATATGCCCCTATATGTTTAATGCAGGCATACACAATAGAATAGTAGGTGGTTCTGTGCAACAGGAAAACCGGCTAATACAACAAATGTTGTGTCATCTAGATCTTCTACAAAGCAATGAATCTGTACCGGGCTTTCTGGTTGGAAACTAGAGGTGTTACTGTCACTTACAATGGGTCCTAAACCCTTTCATTTTTTCAAAATGGAAATGACGTGGTGAATACCTGCCTCTGCCTCTTGGCACCACAAGTCCTCTGGTATGCAGGGAAGTTTCTTCATTGGATTCAGTCCAACTTTAACTTGTTCAGCAGTTATAATGCAACTCACATTATTTGCATGTTCAGTACATAAGGTAGGTAGTACTTGTAGCACATCAGACATTTGTTCATGGAAAGTCTTTACAAAGTCATCAGCAGTCGCGGCTCCTGCACGTAAGGGCGGTGGGGCGGGTGCCGGGGGGGTGAGATGTCGACTGACGACAGAATAGGATTTATTTATTTATTTAATTTTTCCTATTCCGTCATCTGTCGACATCCTTCCCTGCCCAGCCCCACCGCGCTTACCTGCAGGAACCCCGACTGGTCATCAGATTCACATGGTTCACAACTTTAACAATCGTCCCCTAAAACAGCATTTTCATGTCCTACAGATACATTTAAATAAATACAATTGTTAGTGCAAAACAGTGCAATTAATTTTCCATAAAACAGCCATCCCCAAGAGCTTTGCGGGTGAGGTAGAACTCAAAAGGAAGGTGTGATGCACAGTAACTGGACCTAGAAAAAAAGACACAGGGTCAGTAATGTGATGAGGAGCACAAGTTAAAAATACTAATTGCATCAAGTGTTGTGCTTGATTGAGGTAAATTGGGAAACTCTGAGGACATAAAAGATAATGGACTGGCACCAGTCTATAAGGCATGAGGTGGGCTTTACGTTAATATGTACATCTTTACAAAATCTTCTCACAGCACTCCTTTTTAGGTCTCGGCTAGTGTAGGCTGCGCTTGCACAGTCTCGCTCTGGAGATCTTATGTCTCTAGTAGTGGGGCTTGAACCCGCCCCTCTTCTCCATTGGCTGGCCTCCTAAACGGCAGCCAGCCATTGGAGAAGAGGTCTCTCTGACGTTGTGTTTTCACTGTAAGCCCCGTCCTTTTCGGATTGAGGGGCGTGTTTTTTTCGTTTCTTTCTCTCAGAGGGGAGAAAGAAAAACACGCCCTCCAGTCTGAAAAGGACGGGGCTTACAGCGAAAACACAACGTCATGGCGAGTGCTTGCTCCGTTCCTCCTGCAGCCCCGTCCCTTAGTGAGCTAAGATGGTGGCTGCTGCCCTCTCGGCTGCATTGCTCCGTTAGCCGAGAGGAGACCTCGGCGCGGAGACACCACTGCTTCCAGCGCCTGACGGGACCTGCCACCTGATGTTCCACCGCAGCAGTAGGGTTGAGCTGAAGTAACAGCACAGCCTAGCGCCTGCTCCCGGGCGCTGACTCTTCAGTGCGCACCCACCTCCATCACACAAGCAGCACTGGAGAGGACGGAACTCAACCGCACTTTGGGCATCCTCTGTTTCAATACACTGCTGTTCCTGCTGAATTTAAGGGGCACTAGAGGGACCCGCTGAGGCCATGCAGGCGCCGCCGCTGCTGTTCCTGCTGGTTTTGCGCTGGCGGGCGGCGGCCGCCCAGGGCGAGTACTGCCAAGGCTGGATGGACAGCGGCGCCCGCTACCACGAGGGCTTCCAGTGCCCCGAGGCCTTCGACACCGCCGACGCCACCGTCTGCTGTGGCTCCTGTGTCCTGCGCTACTGCTGCGCCTCCGTCAAGGCCCGCCTGCAGCAGGGCAGCTGCACCAACGACCGACTGCCAGGCGAGGAGGAGAGTTAAGCCACACCCGCTGCTCGTGAGTACCGTGCGCGCATCCTGCCGACAACGGCCAGACCTATGCGCTCAGTCCAGCGCTACAGCACACACACTCTCCTCACACATAAACCCACACACATCCTCCTAACACCCTCCTCATACAATGACCCACACCCACAGGGCACATTCTGCTCAAACTCACCGCACTCTATACACTCTATGCTCGCGACTGCCAGCACCAAACATGCACCTTGCTCAAACATCGACCCACACTCATGAGTACACCCCCTTATACCCACAAGCACCCACATCCCCACCCTGCTCCCCCCTCAGCACCATGTGCACAAGCAGGAGCGCTCTACTCACACTCTCCAACACCAGTGTCCACTTCCTCTCACCCTTCCACAGGTTGTACTAGCTCTGCTCACAACCTTCGCACCTGTTCACAGCCTCCATCACCTTGTGCAGTGTACGTACCCTGCTCACATCTCTGAAGCACGTAGTGTGCGTGTTGTGAACTTCCAGCGGTAGGTGCAGATGCTACAACATATTGTAGGCACTTAACCAGCAGCCTAGGCTCTCTGTACCTCCTCCAGATGTGTTGGCATGCCTTCACACCACCCAGTACCACCCTCACACCCATCTCAAATCAACAGGTGAGCAACACACCATCCAGAACTCTCTGCAGATCCCCTCACACTATCTAAAGCCATATGGCGCCCCGGCCCTGCAGATGTGGCCATCAGAGCTCACCAAGCCAGAGGAGGGTCCCTATTCCCAGCAGGGGAGCGGGGACAAAAGGCAGGAGACCCCCCACACACCTCCCTGTGACCCGATGACCCGCTGCTGCCAGCCCACCCGGGCTCTCTGAGAGGCCCGGCTGCTGGAGACCCCAGGATTCCTTGCACTCCTTTATTGGATCTGTATCATTCTTTGGATCGCAGTGACTCTGCAGGAGGGGCGCACCCCGGCCCCTCCCCTCAAGGGACCCAGACTCTAAGCCACCTGCACTGTGACCAAGGTAAGCTTCGGGGTCCCCCTCTGGCTTCTTGCTGAGTGGTCACCTCTAGCTTTTTAAGGGTGGGCTCTGATGGTTCAGGGGAGTGGATTGTTTTTTTAAGTAATGTGTCTCCTGCCTGTTCTGTGTCTGTGCATCTTAAGGGGGGGGCACAAACACTGTGCTCCAGAAACCGCACTGAGTGGGGAACCCCAACCTAGACTTACCTGCCATTATCAAAACCTGCCTTGAAGGGAAAGTGCTTGTCAACCCCCCACCTGCTCTAAGAGCCAGACTAGCACTGCCCCCACACCAGTTACCTTTTTTAATAGGCATTGTTGTTGTCTACTGTAGGTAGAAACTGGCAGTGAAGCAAGGCGGTGCAGGCTGGCACCGGGCAACAAGAGATCCAGGGAGGGGGCAAAGCTGGAGACGGGGCAGGGTAGGAACAGGGGGGTGGGGGACAAGAGCAGAGAGTCGTGTGTGAGACATTGTGTGTGTGTGTGTGTGTGTGTGTGAGACACTGTGTGTGTGTCTGAGACACTGTGTGTGTGTGAGACACTGTGTGTGTGTGAGACACTGTGTGTGTGTGAGACACTGTGTGTGTGTGTGAGACTGTGTGGGTGTGTGAGACACTGTGTGTGTGTGAGACACTGTGTGTGTGTGTGTGAGACGCTGTGTGTGTGTGTGTGTGTGTGAGAGACAGTGTGTGTGTGTGTGTGTGTGTGACAGTGAGTGTGCTCTAAAATGGATTGCAAAAAATGGAGCAAGGGTGGATACATAAAATAAACATGGTTGGGTAAAACATACACGGTTATGGCCTATCACAAATATGTAGTATAATCCATTCGAGTAGTTCCACATGTGAAATAATATAATCATGTAAAACAGTTGATTGGTCTTAGCTGGAGACAGTTCTGACAATACAAAGTGCATGTACGTCAATGCGAGATATAAAACAAATAACAAAACTAGGAATAGAAGATCAGCACTTCACTTCAATTACTTTAGAGCTAGCGTGTGTGTGGCTCTGTGTGTGTGTGTAGCTCTGTGTGTGTGTGGCTTTATGTGTATGTGTGGCTCTGTGTGTGGCTCTGTGTGTGTGTGGCTCTGTGTGTGTGTGGCTCTGTGTGTGTGTGGCGGGCTCTGTGTGTGTGGCGGGCTCTGTGCGTGTGTGGCTCTGTGTGTGTGGCAGGCTCTGTGTGTGTGTGGCGAGCTCTGTGTGTGTGTGGCGGGCTCTGTGTGTGTGGTGGGCTCTGTGTGTGTGGCAGGCTCTGTGTGTGTGGGGGGCTCTGTGTGTGGGGGGAGGCTCTGTGTGTGTGGGGCTCTGTGTGTGTTGGCTGTGTGTGTGTGTTTCTGTGTGTGGTTCTGTGTGTGCGCGGCTGTGTGTGTGTGGGTGCAAATGAAATAGGTCTCGCGTTTGCGAGAGATTAAGCTATTACTCTCTACTACTCTCTAATGCTTACCTATTGCCATTGTAAATGACAATACCATATATTTATCGGTTAAAAAAATAAAATAAAAAAATGACATCTGTAATGCCAATAGCTCAAACTTTAACAAAGACGAGACCATTGCATTGTAAATGCTTGTTCTAGTTGTTAACAGAATGATCATTCTTTCTTTATTAGTTGGTCTTTAATGATCATCTCCCAGGAGCGAAATCACTTGTGCTATGCTACATTGCACCATACAACTGCCTAAATCCTATACCTGAGTGTTTTTCAAAGATTCTGTTCTGTACACCATGAGGTACTACAAGTTTGTACCTTTCATCAGCCCCAGACATCAAGAGCAGTTACTTCAATGAGGTGCACGTTCTCTGGATGTAGCATATGGCACGAAATTGAGAATTTTCAAACAAGCAAGTTGGCCCATGTATGTTCTGAGGAATACAATAAAAATTAACATGATGAGCAGAGCATGAAAAGTAGTTGTTCAAAAATTATAACAGACTGGAGCAAATTATTTCAAGTTAGTCTTTGAAATGGCAAATTACTAGAGAGCAGATTTTCATAATTGAAAAAATATAACCAATCTGGTTCTAGTAACGTACAATAATTTGTGTGAGACAGAATCTGAGAAAAGCATTCAGATCTTGAATACATCATACACTGCACCAATTTCGATTTATAGGGTGTTCATGCAAACCCTGAGGCAGTCTCATTTCCAGGGCCAGATTGGCCGTACCGGGCATTTTCCCGGTGGGCTGGAATTGTGAGCGCCAGTTTTGAAACCCTGGGAGCCAGTTTTCTTACAGATGGCCGGTTTTGCAACAGTGCTGCAATATTGGCCGCCTGTAACAAAAGCAGCAGTGGGAGTGGTGCTTCCCACTCGCAACACCCCCACCCCTTGGATCCCTGTTGAGGTGATTGCCAGGGCTGGTTTTAGTTCCCAGTCCGGCCATGCTCATTTCCAATGCCCCAAAGGACTACACCTAAATGATGAACTATCACCAGTTGGGAGAGACTCTCTATATCCCTGACCCTGACGCCTCCCACTCCTCAAGCCTCTATGTTTTCCCAGTTAATTTTGCCTCCACATACCTCAATGATCCCTCCCTTTGACTATTTGTTGGAAAGATTGTATTTGTAAGTTTAGATTCATTGAGCTCTTTATTAGGTTCATGCACAGAAACACAGTAGTTTGCAACTAAAATCGATTCTGAAAGACCCTGCATTTGCCAAACAATACATAAAGGGGCATATTTACCAGATTTGTGGCGCAGGGCAGTAAGTTACCTTGTTCCGCTGCTTTACAGACAAAGGGCAGGACCCCTGCGTTGGTGCCGTTTCTGCAACCGAGTGCCAATGCAGACACCTTTCCACAATGGTGCAAGGGTGCCTGTGTTATATGCAGGATTCAATTTTTGCAGGAAAGGTACCTTCCTGCACAAAAACAATCCCTAGAGGCATTTCCCTCTTTCTATGTGTGCTGCAAAATGCCAGTGGAACCCTCCCAGAGTAATGCAACACAGCAATATGTGCTGCATTGCATTACTCCATATTTATGAAGCCATTCAAAGCTATGCAAAGTGGGCTTGGTGGCTTCATAAATAAGCCGTGGAACTTTGCGTCGTGCATGTACCACGTTGCGTGATACAAGCATGATGCAAAGCCCACATACATATGCCCCATAGTTCTCAGTTGTTCCTGTACTTTACAGCAGTGGTCCGTGCAGGTAAATGTGGTGTGGCGGATTTCAACAGATGACAGAATAGGATTTACTTATTTATATTTCCCTATTTTGTAGACTTCCCCTATCCCGCCCTGCTCTTTCCCCACCTCACTGCCTCACCGCGCTTACCTGCATGGACCGCCGCTGGTACTTTAGAAACTAACCTTTGAACAAATGCCATTCCAACAGTTCCTAAGCATTTTACATGGCATCAACCAGAATAATGCAAAAGCACACTTTTCAATTGCTCCACCAGGTAATCATCAGGGCTTTCCCCTTTGTTTTGCATCAAATTATTAATTTTAGTTCCAATCACTTTAAAAAGGCCATACTACAGCAAGAACATTCTACAAAGCATTACTAATAGCCATTAGAACATCATCATCTATATGTGCTTGCTGTGGTCAATTAACTTTGCAGCAGCTGATCTTTCACCTCCCCCTACATAGTTACACATAAGTGTTCATTTGCAATCAGTCCAATTGTGTTTGTAGCAGTTGAAAAGTTTTCAATTTTCTCTGAACTTTGTGAGATTTTTTTGTTTTTGGGGGAATTGTCACATAATACCCAGTGATCATGAATGGCAACACAGACCCCTACTCTGGAGCTTGGGTACTCATGCAAGTCTAGGAGGGCATCAGGTAATTTGAATCCTTGTGTCCTTCACTAGGTGAAGGTGTGTGGCCCTTAATGCAATGTTCTCTTTCAAGCTATCTCCCTCTGTCTTTCTGTAGCCCTTAGACCACCTCACCTTACACTCAGATTGTGTGCCCAACAGCTCTGAAGTGAGGGAACAGTGGGGTAGTGGTCATGATCATAGTTGGAGTGGTAAGTGCGGCGTTATGTTGCCAGCCTCACATCTCATGCTTGCTGCACTACCACTGCACACTTGTTACACTGCACCTAGCAGCGCTCATTGTATAGTGTCTACCTGTGCGCCCACTGCTGCCCACCATCCTGAACTTCTTCGCTCCCAGGTGATGCAAGCAAAGCAACTATGGGGCATATTATCAAGGGGCTTTATCTCCGCTTTTTTGGCTTTAAAAGCCAAGAAAGCAGAGATAAAATTATCTCCCTATTACCAAGCTGTCGCTAACACCAGTTAGCGACAGCTAATAGGAGATAGTGACCATCTTGGGCCCCGCTTTGCATGTCAGTGATATTTATCACTAATGACATGCAAAGTGGGCGTGCCAAGATGTTAGCGACTGAAAACAGTCGCTAACATCGCTATCTCCTATTACCAACTTTTGGAGATATTCGCGCTAAGCGCGAATATCTCCAAAAGCTAACACTTGCCCAGGAGCAGTTCTTAGCCATGTTATCCAATGGGAGGTGGATAACATGGCTAAGAGCATTTGCTCGATAATGCATGAATATCGCTGACTTTTCAGCGATATTCATGCATTGCGGCCGTTTTTTATCGCATTTGCGATAAACCTTGCTAATAGCAAGGTTTATCTGCGATAAAAATAGCCGATTTGCGGCGATAATGTTTGTCTCTAAATAAGTTAGAGACAAAAATTATCTCTATTGGTTGGTAATATGCCCCTATATTTTAAAAGTTAACCAAGAGACGCTATTGTTTCAGTTTTTTACTGTCTTAAAACTTGCGATGATTGAATGCCTCTATAAATACATTTATGGTGTTGTGATTCTTGAAATGCCTTTTGCATTCTTAAAAGTTTGCATAGTAAGAAGGAAAGAGGGGTGCTGCAAAATATATTTACATTGCAAAGCACCACCTCATCACCTGTCATTATGAGGAACCACAAAGCATCTAATACAGCCTCCCTTTTCTTCTCAACAGTTTTAGGAATATCTCAGTCAACTAGGTGAATAAACAAGGGTGACATGGTGCAGTAGGAGCACAAGACCTAATTCTGTCACTTGAATGGCTAATTTGGGAGCTTGGATTTTCATGGGTGTCTTTCATTTCTACACCTGAGATTACTGCTTTTACTTCATGGCTTCCTCATAGCACTTGGAGTAGCATAATTTTGGCTCCATTCTTCGATGTTTGGCTAGGCCACATACTATTTACATTTGACCGAATATACTCGTGTGATGCAATAATACTAATGCAATATAGTTCACTAAAGGTATAGAAGTGCATTTATTATCTGGGCTTTTCGAAGAGTGGAGGTGCAGGAGGAATGGGGAAAGGAGTCGGTGGAGGTCAAACGACAAATGACAAAATATATACATATATATATTCAAATTCAAATTCAAAAAAGCTTTATTCGAGTTCAGTATGAATTCATAAAAGCATACAGATTAAAAAGAACATACATTCAAAAAGTGCCAATTGAATACAAGAGATTAAAAAGACAGACAATGTTATTACAATCAATAAAAAAGGGGTTCCAAGTTTGTAAAACCAAAGGTTAAAAATTCCAAAAATGCAAATATTTAAAAATGGAATATTTCATTGAATTCCTAAACTTAACCAGTAATTTCAAAAAGCTGGATATGGCGTGTGCCACGTTGTCATTTTCTATCTGTTGCAGTCTGACAAAAGCTATTCTGCATGAACGGTGGCCCCACCCTTTAAGGATAGGTTTCAGAATAATCCTCCTCAGGACAACTTAAAATTTACAAAATAAGACACAGTGTAGATTCGATTGGGGAGATGAATCGTCACAAGGGCAAGTGGGCAATTCCCTCGACCAATTGTTACAGGTGGGAAAGGTGATTATACGGAAAAAAGTCCCAAACCTGAAATGTGATATTAGCATTCTTGAAAAGCAGTTTAGGTCGCTTACAAGGTACAGTTGGGGCCCTCGATTAGTGGTGATTTGCTGAAAGGCCAAAACTGTGATTTTTGATTTTTCTATGGCCCATCTTTTGTTAGCTAGGGGATCCATAGCCAATTTTTTCAAAGTTTTCCTAGGAATCGCTTCCATAGTGGACGGGCTTGTAAAAAACTCATGGTGGCCGATCTCGGTCATCAGGGTTTCCACAAAGGACAGCCATTTAATATTCCTAACCCCCTCTAAAATAAGACAGTCAGAAATTAAATTCCGGTTTAAGGCTGTTTCGGGGGTGACCCACACCTTATGGCACAGCAAAATGGGCGCAGTCTTTATGATGTCTGTAATAAAAGGCAGACCCAGTTCAATGTGGACAATGTAGCTTGAAGAGGATTTGGGGACCCCCAGAAAATATCTGAGGTATTGGTTTTCAATTAGTTAAATCGATGTTATATTTTCAATACCCCAGATACCTGCACCATAAATGGCCGTGGAGATACATTTGGCCTTGTATATCGAGATCAGCTCCTTAACGGGTCTGCCACCCAGTTTTGCAGCAAAATTGTGCAATGCACCAACCGCCCTGGTAAAAGCTAGCTTTCTAGATTTAACTGCAGTATGCCAAGTACATTTCCTGTCAAAGGAGATACCGAGATAGGGGAATTGGACCGTTGACTCTATCCTTCTGCCCTCAATGAATATAGGGCAAGGTACTTTCTTAGTGCCGTGCCCACAAGCCATAGTGTAAGTTTTGGTAATATTGATTTTCAATCCTTTATCTTTCATATAGTTTGAAAATTTTGAGACTGCCCTCTGCAGACCTAGCCTGGTTTGTGACATGATGGCAGCGTCATCGGCATATAGGAGTATGGGGACGGGGTGGCCCTGAAATGATGGATAATCACACTGTAGGCCCATGAGGTGGTCGCCAATAGAGTTAATATATAGGGTGAAGAGTAGGGGGGCTAGAATGCACCCCTGTCTCACACCCCTGTTGATGGAAAATTTTGACGAACACTCACCTCGTTGACCAAAGCGCACCCTGGACCCGGCACCCCAATATAATTCCTTGTTGAAATTGAGTATTTTTACATCAATGTCCAGGTCAGATAGTGTTGACCATAGTTGGTTGTGGTTAAGCATGAGCGTCAAATCCATTCCGCTCGTGGATTTCGCGGATTTTCGTTAAATCCGCGAACTCCCGCGAATTTACCGAAAATCCGCGAATCCGCGAGCGGCGGATTCGGGGGGCAAAAGTTCAAGCCTTCAAGCTTGAAGTTGTAACTATTTTAGGATGGCGCTGGCAAGCTGCCAGCGCCATCCTAAAATTGTTACAAAGTCAGCTAAGTTAGCTTCAACAGGAAGCACTAATAGATAAAATAAAGCAGGTGCTCGAGCACCTGCTTTATTTTATCTATTAGTGCTTCCTGATCGGTCTCTGACCTTTTATACACACAAGAGGCATGGACTCGCATGGAAGCCGGATAGAGGCCTTTGCATCCTTGACTTTCACAAGCGCAATCCTCGTGCTGTTCCTGTGGCCAGGAGCTGAAGGGACCCCTGCACCCTTCGGGGCTATTGCATAGTAACACACACATGGTCGCTGGAACTAGCTGAAGCTCAAATTCAGTGACTCATTCATCATCCCAAAAACAATCGTGAGCGTCGTCGAGGCTGGGCAAGTGTGCCTTCTTCCCAAATCTACCATCGAAAATTTTGTGATGCTGGATAGAGGCCTTTGCATCCTTGACATTCACAAGCGCAATCCTCGTGCTGTTCCTGTGGCCAGGAGCTGAAGGGACCCCTGCACCCTTCGGGGCTATTGCATATTAACACACACATGGTCGCTGGAACTAGCTGAAGCTCAAATTCAGTGACTCATTCATCACCCCAAAAACAATCGTGAGCGTCGTCGAGGCTGGGCAGGTGTGCCTTCTTCCCAAATCTACCATCGAAAATCAGCTGTGATGCTGGATAGAGGCCTTTGCATCCTTGACTTTCACGAGCGCAATCCTCGTGCTGTTCCTGTGGCCAGGAGCTGAAGGGACCCCTGCACACTTGGGGCTATTGCATAGTAACACACACATGGTCGCTGGAACTAGCTGAAGCTCAAATTCAGTGACTCATTCATCACCCCAAAAACAATCGTGAGCGTCGTCGAGGCTGGGCAGGTGTGCCTTCTTCCCAAATCTACCGTCGAAAATCAGCTGTGATGCTGGATAGAGGCCTTTGTATCCTTGACTTTCACAAGCGCAATCCCTTTGCTGTTCCTTTGACCAGGAGCTTCTGTCTCTTCATCTACTGCTCTGATTGGTCTCAGACCTTTTATACACACAAGAGGCATGTGCACTCGCATGGAAGCCCCGCACGTTTGGTCCCGCTCAAACACTCGCGGTGTGCACCGTCTTCCCACCATTGACCCAGTATGATGGACAGCTCAAATCCGCAAATCCGCTAAATCCGCGGATTTTGCGGATCCACGATCCGCAAATCCGCTAAATCCGCGGATCGTGGATCCGCAAAATCCGCCCATGCTTAGTTGTGGTCCACGCAATCGAAAGCAGAACTCAGGTCGATAAAGGTAATAAAAAGATTCCCTTTCCTGGCCTGAGTATACTTGGATATTAAAAGATACAGGTTCAAATTCTGCTCGATAGTTCCCATGCCAGTGCGGAAGCCATATTGGAGGTTTGATATAATGTTGCCCTCCTCCGCCCAGAGTTGGATTCGCTTCAGAATTATCTGAACTGCTACCTTCATTAAGGCATCAAGAAGGGAAATAGGCCGGTAGCAGGTTGGGTCTTGTCTGTCCCCCTTTTTAAAGATAGGGACCACAATGGCCTCCCTCCAAGTTGGTATAAACCCGAGGGAATTAGCACTATTCATGGCGTTAGTTAATAAAGGAGCCCAGAGATGAATTTCATTTTTAAAGACATCAACTGGAATGCCATCTGGGCCAGGAGCCTTACCCGAGGGACTCTCTCTTAGTGCCGTGGTAACCTTGTCACAGGTGAAGAAAATACCCAGTGGGAAGACTCCCAAACAGGAGCTTCCTTCTTCATCAGGCGTGGTAGTCAGTGGGGGAGTTACAGTGACAGTTGGATTTACAATGTCATAAAGCTGTTGAAAGTGGGTAACCCAGGTTTCCCCGTTTATGGCAATATCTATCGCTGGCGCATTATTATTCCGAAAGAAGGGGGCATTGACCGCCTTCCAAAAGGCGGTAGAATTCCTATTTTTGGAGGCAGTGATCAAAGCCTGCCATGCCTTTTGCTTAAATACTTTTTCCCTGTTTTTAATTGCTAGACGATAGCAGCGTCTTCCTTGACGGATCTCATCCGGAGATCTAGGTAAAGCATGACGTGCCTTCTTTAGGGCTTTTAATGCAGTGGTGCAATTGTTATCGAACCAGCCTTTAGGGTGATTCGGATCTGAGCGATACTGTTTGGTCAGTAGAGATTTTAAGGTGGCTAATATCTTTAGGAAGGAGCCCAACATTTTTGATGGTTCCTCAAAGGGAGACAAGCAGGTAAAAATGTCTTCCCTCATGGTCGAGAATAGTTTTACTAGTAGCCCGGCAGGGTCAACCCTGTCCCATTTAAGGGTATAACCGTTGTTACAAGCGAGGGAGATCGGTTGGTGATATAAAAAGCTAGTGTCCCTCCGTGACTGCTCCTGTTCGGTCTTTCTTATCGAGAATAAGATAGGATAATGATCACCATAAATTTCATCTAGGGTTTCCCATGATGTTACTAGGTGGGCATGTGTTTTGGAGAGGAGGGTAAAATCAATTATAGAGTTGCACCCCCTCCCATGATAGGTTGGCTGGAACTGTGTGGGTGGCGAGCATAGCTCGTTAATATAAGACAAGTTAAAATAAAACAAGAAATTATTCAAAATGTCACCCAACCTAGAATGGGTGAAATGGGTCGAATTGTCGTCAATTAGGTTCCCGAGGCAGCACAAGCCCTTCGGGCCATTCTGATAGACGTTACAATTAAAATCGCCCACCCAGGCCAGGAAAAACTCCCCACCTATCCGTTCCTTTAAGGAGGTAACACTGTGAATTAGATTGTTAATAACTCTTTCCAAATTATCAATAGGCACGTTATTATAAAAATTAATTAAAATCATATTAATAGAAATGCCCCATTTGATCACTAGGATCTGGTAATGTTCGGAGGGCACATGTCTTGAGACGATAAGCCCGCTAGTAATGCTGACATATGAGCACAAACCTCCACTATTTCTGTCTTGAGGATTTAGCGAGGCTGGTGAATGAAAAGTCTGAAACCCCAGTAAGTGGACATGGTCTACAGCCCAGGTTTCCTGAAGACAGAGAATAGAATAGTTATTGACTAGGTCCCGCCATGACTGTTGACCGATTTTATTTGACAGGTGGGGGGAAATTATCAGTTTTTTGGTGGTGTAGGTAGAGTCAATTCGATTTACCTCGATGAGGTGGGAAGGAGGGAGAGTGATAGGAGAGTGTTCGGGCTGTGTCCTAACGTCCACTATAAGATTTGGTAGATCCTTCTCTAGGGGACAGTGTGACATCCCTTCGAGAGAAGATTCACCGGATACAGTGTTATTGGGAGATCTATCAGGTGGTGGAAGAGACCCCATATCAGTTTGATAATCAAAAGTGTGAATTGATGAGTCAATTAAATTACTCGGCATGGTGACCATCGGCTGTCAATCTAGCTCATCGAGACCGGACAGAGGCTCGAATGGGTTACCTATAGGGATACTCCATCGCGGGTTGTAATTCAGATGTTGGGGCTTACTAGAATGTGAGAAGGTAGGCCTGCCTGTTCGTGATGGGGGAAAGAGTGAGGGTATCTTAGAAAAGGATGGTCTGGAATTTGAATAACTTACCTGCAGCCGACCGCTTCGCGCTCTTCTGCTCCTCTGCTCTGCAGGCACAGGCCCCTAGACTCCACTGCGGCCAATCCAGATGCTGCTCTCATGCTGCTGGAAGCAGTATCACGATTGTTCTGAGCGCTCTGAATTTGCACTCCCAGTGAGACTGAGAGCCTATGCCTCCTGTTTCCAACCCGGCAAAGCAGCTCCGGTTGGAGACTGCTTCAGTGTGCATGACGGTTTGGCTGGCCTGAGACAGCCCGCTAAACTGTCATACGCACTGATCACAGTGCACTTACCACTCCTTCTGCGGCCTATCATCCCCATGGCCCCTCCCCCAAAGACTCGTCAGGAATGCAAAAATAATAAAACATGTTTATTATTGTTTTATTTTTCCTTTCCTGACGTTTTGAGGCAGCTGACAGGGGGCGACACTCCTCACCATAGCAGAGGAGCAGCCGCAGCATTTATTGTGTATTTTGATACATACATGTGCGCATATTAACATTTTCCATTTTCAGAGACATCTGGATTGCTGATATTAAA